>NW_022589251.1:0-4859 GCF_009834535.1 Camelus ferus | reverse complement strand
TGTGTGAAAGCAGTCCTTCCCTTAGCTTGTTGGGAACACAAAGTTTCTCATCATTTGCAAACCACTCCATACATATATATGGGGAGGTAATACCTCCAACTCGGTTTTACAGTGAAAACTGCAGGAACTTCAAACCGGCACTAGGAACAGACTGAGAAACCAGAGTAAAAGTTTCTCCTGCAACCCGTTCCCGTTTGTGCTAGATGAACGACGTCTCTCCACATGCTCAGTTCTGAGAGATAAGTGTGTGTGAAAGCCGTCCTTCACCTATGCTTGTGGGAACACAAGTTTCTTTTCAGTTGCAAACTCCACTCCATTAATATATAGGGGAGGTAATAGCTCCAACGCGGTTTTACAGTGAAAAACTGCAGGAACTTCAAACCGGCACTAGGAAACAGACTGAGAAACCAGAGTAAAAGTTTCTCCTGCAACCCGTTCCCTTTGTGCTAGATGAACGAACGTCTCTCCACATGCTCAGTTCTGAGAGATAAGTGTGTGTGAAAGCCGTCCATTCACCTAGCTTGTTGGGAACACAAAGTTTCTTTTCAGTTGCAACTCCACTCCATACATATATATGGGGAGGTACTAGCTCCAACTCGGTTTTACAGTGAAAACTGCAGGAACTTCAAACCGGCACTAGGAAACAGACTGAGAAACCAGAGTAAAAGTTCTCCTGCAACCGTTCCCTTTGTGCTAGATGAACGAACGTCTCTCCACATGCTCAGTTCTGAGAGATAAGTGTGTTGTGAAGCCGTCCTTCACCTAGCTTGTTGGGAACACAAAGGTTTCTTTTCAGTTGCAAACTCATCTCCATACATATATATGGGGAGGTACTAGCTCCAACTCGGTTTTACAGTGAAAACTGCAGGAACTTCAAACCGGCACTAGGAAACAGACTGAGAAACCAGAGTAAAAAGTTTCTCCTGCAACCCGTTCCCTTTGTGCTAGATGAACGAACGTCTCTCCACATGCTCAGTTCTGAGAGATAAGTGTGTGTGAAAGCCGTCCTTCACCTAGCTTGTTGGGAACACAAAGGTTTCTTTTCAGTTGCAAACATCTCTCCATACATATATATGGGGAGGTACTAGCTCCAACTCGGTTTTACAGTGAAAACTGCAGGAACTTCAAACCGGCACTAGGAAACAGACTGAGAAACCAGAGTAAAAGTTCTCCTGCAACCCGTTCCCTTTGTGCTAGATGAACGAACGTCTCTCCACATGCTCAGTTCTGAGAGATAAGTGTGTGTGAAAGCCGTCCTTCACCTAGCTTGTTAGGAATACAAAGTTTCCTTCAGTTGCAAATTCCACTCCATACATATATATGGGGAGGTACTAGCTCCAACTCGGTTTTACAGTGAAAACTGCAGGAACTTCAAACCGGCACTAGGAAACAGACTGAGAAACCAGAGTAAAAGTTTCTCCTGCAACCGTTCCCTTTGTGCTAGATGAACGAACGTCTCTCCACATGCTCAGTTCTGAGAGATAAGTGTGTGTGAAAGCCGTCCTTCACCTAGCTTGTTGGGAACACAAAGTTTCTTTTCAGTTGCAAACTCCATCTCCATACATATATATGGGGAGGTACTAGCTCCAACTCGGTTTTACAGTGAAAACTGCAGGAACTTCAAACCGGCACTAGGAAACAGACTGAGAAACCAGAGTAAAAGTTTCTCCTGCAACCCGTTCCCTTTGTGCTAGATGAACGAACGTCTCTCCACATGCTCAGTTCTGAGAGATAAGTGTGTGTGAAAGCCGTCCTTCACCTAGCTTGTTGGGAACACAAAGTTTCTTTTCAGTTGCAAACTCCACTCCATACATATATATGGGGAGGTACTAGCTCCAACTCGGTTTTACAGTGAAAACTGCAGGAACTTCAAACCGGCACTAGGAAACAGACTGAGAAACCAGAGTAAAAGTTTCTCCTGCAACCCGTTCCCTTTGTGCTAGATGAACGAACGTCTCTCCACATGCTCAGTTCTGAGAGATAAGTGTGTGTGAAAGCCGTCCTTCACCTAGCTTGTTGGGAACCAAAGTTTCTTTTCAGTTGCAAACTCCACTCCATACATATATATGGGGAGGTACTAGCTCCAACTCGGTTTTACAGTGAAAACTGCAGGAACTTCAAACCGGCACTAGGAAACAGACTGAGAAACCAGAGTAAAAGTTTCTCCTGCAACCCGTTCCCTTTGTGCTAGATGAACGAACGTCTCTCCACATGCTCAGTTCTGAGAGATAAGTGTGTGTGAAAGCCGTCCTTCACCTAGCTTGTTGGGAACACAAAGTTTCTTTTCAGTTGCAACTCCACTCCATACATATATATGGGGAGGTACTAGCTCCAACTCGGTTTTACAGTGAAAACTGCAGGAACTTCAAACCGGCACTAGGAAACAGACTGAGAAACCAGAGTAAAAGTTTCTCCTGCAACCCGTTCCCTTTGTGCTAGATGAACGAACGTCTCTCCACATGCTCAGTTCTGAGAGATAAGTGTGTGTGAAAGCCGTCCTTCACCTAGCTTGTTGGGAACACAAGGTTTCTTTTCAGTTGCAAACATCCATCCATACATATATATGGGAGGTACTAGCTCCAACTCGGTTTTACAGTGAAAACTGCAGGAACTTCAAACCAGCACAAGGAAACAGACTGAGAAACCACAGTAAAAGATTCTCCTGCAACCCGTTCCCTTTGTGCTAGATGAACGAACGTCTCTCCACATGCTCAGTTCTGAGAGATAAGTGTGTGTGAAAGCCGTCCTTCACCTAGCTTGTTGGGAACACAAAGTTTCTCATCAGTTGCAAACCCCACTCCATACATATATATGGGGAGGGTACTAGCTCCAACTCGGTTTTACAGTGAAAACTGCAGGAACTTCAAACCGGCACTAGGAAACAGACTGAGAAACCAGAGTAAAAGTTTCTCCTGCAACCCGTTCCCTTTGTGCTAGATGAACGAACGTCTCTCCACATGCTCAGTTCTGAGAGATAAGTGTGTGTGAAAGCCGTCCTTCACCTAGCTTGTTGGGAACACAAAGTTTTTTTCAGTTGCAAACTCCACTCCATACATATATATGGGGAGGTACTAGCTCCAACTCGGTTTTACAGTGAAAACTGCAGGAACTTCAAACCGGCACTAGGAAACAGACTGAGAAACCAGAGTAAAAGTTTCTCCTGCAACCCGTTCCCTTTGTGCTAGATGAACGAACGTCTCTCCACATGCTCAGTTCTGAGAGATAAGTGTGTGTGAAAGCCGTCCTTCACCTAGCTTGTTGGGAACACAAAGTTTCTTTTCAGTTGCAAACTCCACTCCATACATATATATGGAGGAGGTACTAGCTCCAACTCGGTTTTACAGTGAAAACTGCAGGAACTTCAAACCGGCACTAGGAAACAGACTGAGAAACCAGAGTAAAAGTTTCTCCTGCAACCCGTTCCCTTTGTGCTAGATGAACGAACGTCTCTCCACATGCTCAGTTCTGAGAGATAAGTGTGTGTGAAAGCCGTCCTTCACCTAGCTTGTTGGGAACACAAAGTTTCTTTTCAGTTGCAAACTCCACTCCATACATATATATGGGGAGGTTCTAGCTCCAACTCGGTTTTACAGTGAAAACTGCAGGAACTTCAAACCGGCACTAGGAAACAGACTGAGAAAACCAGAGTAAAAGTTTCTCCTGCAACCCGTTCCCTTTGTGCTAGATGAACGAACGTCTCTCCACATGCTCAGTTCTGAGAGATAAGTGTGTGTGAAAGCCGTCCTTCACCTAGCTTGTTGGGAACACAAGTTTCTTTCAGTTGCAAACATCCACTCCATACATATATATGGGGAGGTACTAGCTCCAACTCGGTTTTACAGTGAAAACTGCAGGAACTTCAAACCGGCACTAGGAAACAGACTGAGAAACCAGAGTAAAAGTTTCTCCTGCAACCAGTTCCCTTTGTGCTAGATGAACGAACGTCTCTCCACATGCTCAGTTCTGAGAGATAAGTGTGTGTGAAAGCCGTCCTTCACCTAGCTTGTTGGGAACACAAGGTTTCTTTTCAGTTGCAAACATCTCTCCATACATATATATGGGGAGGTACTAGCTCCAACTCGGTTTTACAGTGAAAACTGCAGGAACTTCAAACCGGCACTAGGAAACAGACTGAGAAACCAGAGTAAAAGTTTCTCCTGCAACCCGTTCCCTTTGTGCTAGATGAACGAACGTCTCTCCACATGCTCAGTTCTGAGAGATAAGTGTGTGTGAAAGCCGTCCTTCACCTAGCTTGTTGGGAACACAAAGTTTCTTTTCAGTTGCAAACTCCACTCCATACATATATATGGGGAGGGTAACTAGCTCCAACTCGGTTTTTACAGTGAAAACTGCAGGAACTTCAAACCGGCACTAGGAAACAGACTGAGAAACCAGAGTAAAGTTTCTCATGCAACCCTTTCCCTTTGTGCTAGATGAACGAACGTCTCTCCCATGCTCAGTTCTGAGAGATCGTGTGTGAAGCCGTCCTTCACCGAGCTTGTTGGGAACACAAAGTTTTCTTTTCAGTTGCAATCTCCACTCCATACATATATATGGGGAGGTACTTGCTCCAACTCGGTTTTCAGTGAAACCTGCAGGAAATTCAAACCGGCACTAGGAACACTGAGAAACCAGAGTAAAAGTTTCTTCTGCAACCCGTTCCCTTTGTGCTAAGATGAACGAATCTCTCCACATGCTCAGTTCTGAGAGATAAGTGTGGTGTGGAAGCTGTCCTTCACCTACCTTGTTGGGAACACAAATTTCTTATCAGTTGCAGACACCACTCCATACATATTATGAGGAGGTACTAGCTCCAACTCGGTTTTACAGTGAAAACGGCAGGAATTCAAACCGCACTA
>NW_022589250.1:0-4871 GCF_009834535.1 Camelus ferus | reverse complement strand
TACTCTGTTTCTCAGTGTTTCCTAGTGCCGTTGAAGTCCTGAAGTTTCACTGAAAAACGAGTTGGAGCTTTAGTACCTTCCCATATATATGTAGGAGTGGAGTTGCTACTGAAAAAAGAAACTTTGTTTCCCAACAAGCTAGTTGAAGGACGGCTTTCACACAAACTTATCTCTCAGAACTGAGCATGTGGAGAGACTTTCGTTCATCGCAGCTCAAAGGGAAGGGTTTTGCAGGAAGAACTTTTACTCTGGTTTCTCAGTCTGTTTCCTAGTGCCGGATTAAGTTTGCAGTTTTCACTGAAACCGAGTTGGAGCTAGTACCTTCCCCATATATGATTTATGGAGTGGAGTTGAAAACTGAAAGAAACTTTGTGTTCCCAACAAGCTAGTTGAAGGACGGCTTTCACACACACTTCTCTCTCAAAACTGCATGTGGAGAGACGATCGTTCTATAGCACAAAGGGAACGGGTTGCAGGAGAAACTTTTACTCTGGTTTCTCATTGTTTCCTAGTGCCGGTTTTGAAGTTCCTGCAGTTTTCCTGTAAAACCGAGTTAGAGCTAGTACCTTCCCATATATGTATGGAGTGGAGTTGCAACTGAAAAGAAACTTTGGTTCCCAACAAGCTAGTTGAAGGACGGCTTTCACACACACTTATCTCTCAGAAATGAGCATGTGGAGAGACGTTCGTTCATCTAGCTCAAAAGGGAACGGTTTGAAGGAGAAACTTTACTTGATTTCTCAGTCTGTTTCTAGTGCCGGATTGAGTTTGTTCCTGCAGTTTTCACTGAAAAACCGAGTTGGAGGTAGTACCTTCCCATATATATGTATGGAGTGGAGTTGGAACTGAGAAAAAAACTTGTGTTCCCAACAAGCTAGTTGAAGGACGGCTTTCACACACACTTATCTTCAGAACTGAGCATGTGGAGAGACGGTCGTTCATCTCGCACAAAGGGAACGGGTTGCAGGAGAGTAACTTTTACTCTGGTTTCTCAGTCTGTTTCCTAGTGCCGGATTGTTGAAGTTCCTGCAGTTTTCACTAAACCGAGTTGGAGCTAGTACCTTCCTATATATGTATGGAGTGGATTTGGAAACTGAAAAGAAACTTTGTGTTCCCACACAAAGCTAGTGAAGTACGGCTTTCACACACACTTCTCTCTCAAAAACTGAGCATGTGGACAGACGTTCGTAATATAGCACAAAGGGAACGGGTTGCAGGAGAAACTTTTACTCTGGTTTCTCAGGCTGTTTCCTAGTGCCGGTTTGAAGTTCCTGAAGTTTTCACTGTAAAACCGTGTTAGAGTTAGTACCTTCCCATATATATGTATGGAGTGTAGTTGGCTACTTAAAAGAAACTTTGTGTTCCCAACAAGCTAGTTGAAGGACGGCTTTCACACACACTTATCTCTCAGAACTGAGCATGTGGAGAGACTTTCGTTCATCTAGCTCAAAGGGAACGGTTTGCAGGAGAAACTTTTACTCTGGTTTCTCAGTCTGTTTCCTAGTGCCGGAGATAGAGTTCCGCAGTTTTCACTGAAACGAGTTGGATAGTATCTTCCCATATATATGTATGGAGTGGAGTTTGCAACTGAAAAGAAACTTTGTGTTCCCAAAAGCTAGTGAAGGACGGCTTTCACACACACTTATCTCTCAGAACTGAGCATGTGGATAGACGATCGTTCATCTAGCACAAAGGGAACGGGTTGCAGAGAAACTTTTACTCTGGTTTCTCATGTTTCCTAGTGCCGGTTTGAAGTTCCTGCAGTTTTCACTGTAAAACCGAGTTGGAGCTAGTACCTTCCCATATATGTATGGAGTGAGTTTGCAACTGAAAAGAAACTTTGTGTTCCCAACAAGCTAGTTGAAGGACGGCTTTCACACACATATCTCTCAGAACTGAGCATGTGGAGAGACGTTCGTTCATCTAGCTCAAAGGGAACGGTTTGCAGGAGAAACGTTTACTGTGGTTTCTCAGTCTGTTTCCTAGTCCCGGATGATGTTCCTGCAGTTTTCACTGAAAAACCGAGTTGGAGCTAGTATCTCCCATATATGTATGGAGTGGAGTTGGAAACTGAAAAGAAACTTTGTGTTCCCAACAAGCTACTTGAAGGACGGCTTTCACACACTTATCTCTCAGAACTGAGCATGTGGATAGACGATCGTTCATCTAGCACAAAGGGAACGGGTTGAAGGAGAAACTTTTACTCTGGTTTCTCAGTCTGTTTCCTAGTGCCGGATTGAAGTTCCTGCAGTTTTCACTGTAAAACCGAGTTGGAGCTAGTATCTTCCCATATATATTTATGGAGTGGAGTTAGAAACTGAAAAGAAACTTTGTGTTCCCAACAAGCTAGTTGAAGGACGGCTTTCACACACACTTATCTCTCAGAACTGAGCATGTGGAGAGACGGTCGTTCATCTCGCACAAAGGGAACGGGTTGCAGGAGAAACTTTTCTGGTTTCTCAGTCTGTTTCCTAGTGCCGGATTTGAAGTTCCTGCAGTTTCACTGTAAAACCGAGTTGGAGCTAGTACCTTCCCATATATATGTATGGAGTGGATTTGGAAACTGAAAAGAAAACTTTGTGTATCCCAACAAGCTAGTTGAAGGACGGCTTTCACACACACTTACTCTCTCAAACTGAGCATGTGGAGAGACGTTCGTTCATCTAGCACAAGGGAACGGGTTGCAGGAGAAACTTTTACTCTTGTTTCTCAGTCTGTTTCCTAGTGCCGGTTTGAAGTTCCTGCAGTTTTCACTGTAAAACCGAGTTGGAGAGCTAGTACCTTCCCCATATATATGTATGGAGTGGAGTTGGCAACTTAAAAGAAACTTTGTGTTCCCAACAAGCTAGTTGAAGGACGGCTTTCACACACACTTATCTCTCAGAACTGAGCATGTGGAGAGACTTTCGTTCATCTAGCTCAAAGGGAACGGTTTGCAGGAGAAACTTTTACTCTGGTTTCTCAGTCTGTTTCCTAGTGCCGGATAGATGTTCCTGCAGTTTTCACTGAAACCCGAGTTGGAGCTAGTATCTTCCCATATATATGTATGGAGTGGAGTTTGCAACTGAAAAGAAACTTTGTGTTCCCAACAAGCTAGTTGAAGGACGGCTTTCACACACACTTATCTCTCAGAACTGAGCATGTGGATAGACGATCGTTCATCTAGCACAAAGGGAACGGGTTGCAGGAGAAACTTTTACTCTGGTTTCTCATGCTGTTTCCTAGTGCCGGTTTGAAGTTCCTGCAGTTTTCACTGTAAAACCGAGTTGGAGCTAGTACCTTCCCATATATATGTATGGAGTGGAGTTTGCAACTGAAAAGAAACTTTGTGTTCCCAACAAGCTAGTTGAAGGACGGCTTTCACACACACTTATCTCTCAAACTGAGCATGTGGAGAGACGTCTCGTTCATCTAGCATCAAGGGAACGGTTTGCAGGAGAAACTTTTACTGTGGTTTCTCAGTCTGTTTCCTAGTCCCGGATTGATGTTCCTGCAGTTTTCACTGAAAAACCGAGTTGGAGCTAGTATCTTCCCATATATATGTATGGAGTGGAGTTGGAAACTGAAAAGAAACTTTGTGTTCCCAACAAGCTACTTGAAGGACGGCTTTCACACACACTTATCTCTCAGAACTGAGCATGTGGATAGACGATCGTTCATCTAGCACAAAGGGAACGGGTTGAAGGAGAAACTTTTACTCTGGTTTCTCAGTCTGTTTCCTAGTGCCGGATTGAAGTTCCTGCAGTTTTCACTGTAAAACCGAGTTGGAGCTAGTATCTTCCCATATATATTTATGGAGTGGAGTTAGAAACTGAAAAGAAACTTTGTGTTCCCAACAAGCTAGTTGAAGGACGGCTTTCACACACAGTTCTCTCTCAAAACTGAGCATGTGGAGAGACGTTCGTTCATCTCGCACAAAGGGAACGGTTTGCAGGAGAAACTTTTACTCTGGTTTCTCAGTCTGTTTCCTAGTGCCGGATTGAAGTTCCTGCAGTTTTCACTGTAAACCGAGTTGGAGGCTAGTACCTTCCCATATATATGTATGGAGTGGAGTTGGAAACTGAAAAGAAACTTTGTGTTCCCAACAAGCTAGTTGAAGGACGGCTTTCACACACACGACTCTCTCAAAACTGAGCATGTGGAGAGACGTTCGTTCATCTAGCACAAAGGGAACGGTTTGCAGTAGAAACTTTTACTCTGGTTTCTGAGGCTGTTTCCTAGTGCCGGATTGAAGTTCCTGCAGTTTTCACTGTAAAACCGACTTGGAGCTAGTACCTCCCCATATATATGTATGGAGTGGAGTTGGCTACTTAAAAGAAACTTTGTGTTCCCAACAAGCTAGTTGAAGGACGGCTTTCACACACACTTATCTCTCAGAACTGAGCATGTGGAGAGACGTTCGTTCATCTAGCACAAAGGGAACGGTTTGCAGGAGAAACTTTTACTCTGGGTTCTCAGTCTGTTTCCTAGTGCCGGTTTGAAGTTCCAGCAGTTTTCACGGTAAAACCGATATAGAGCTAGTATCTTCCCATATATATATATGGAGTGGAGTTTGCAACTGAAAAGAAACTTTGTGTTCCCAACAAGCTAGTTGAAGGACGGCTTTCACACACACTTATCTCTCAAAACTGAGCATGTGGATAGACGTTCGTTCATATAGCACAAAGGGAACGGGTTGCAGGAGAAACTTTTACTCTGGTTTCTCAGGCTGTTCCTAGTGCCGGTTTGTAGTTCCTGCAGTTTTCAGTGTAAAACCGAGTTGGAGCTAGTACCTTCCCATATATATGTATGGAGTGGAGTTGGATACTTAAAAGAAACTTTGTGTTCTAAAAGCTAGTTGAAGGACGGCTTTCACACTTATCTCTCAAAAC
>NW_022589249.1:0-4887 GCF_009834535.1 Camelus ferus | reverse complement strand
AACAGAGTTGGAGCTAGTCCTCCCCATATATATATATGGAGTGGAGTTTGCAACTGAAGAGAAACTTTGTGTTCCTAACAAGCTAGGTGAAGGACGGCTTTCAAACAAAAATATCTCTCAGAACTGAGCATGTGGAGAGACGTTCGTTCATCTAGCACATAGGGAACGAGTTGCAGGACAAACTTTTACTCTGGTTTCTCAGTCTGTTTCCTAGTGACGGTTTGAAGATCCTGCAGTTTTCACTGTAAAACCGAGATGAAGCTAATACCACCCCATATATATTTATGGAGTGGCGTTTGCAACTGAAGAGAAACTTTGTGTTCTCAACAAGCTAGGGGAAGGCGGCTTTCACACACTTATCTCTCAGAACTGAGCATGTGGAGAGACGTTCGTTCATCTAGCACAAAGGGAACGGGTTTGCAGGAGAAACTTTTACTCTGGTTTCTCAGTCTGTTTCCTAGTGCCGGTTTGAAGTTCCTGCAGTTTTCACTGTAAAACCGAGATTGGAGCTAGTACCTCCCCATATATATGTATGGAGTGGAGTTTGCAACTGAAGAGAAACTTTGTGTTCCCAACAGCTAGGTGAAGGACGGGCTTTCACACACACTTATCTCTCAGAACTGAGCATGTGGAGAGACGTTCGTTCATCTAGCACAAAGGGAAACGGGTTGCAGGAGAAAACTTTTACTCTGGTTTCTCAGTCTGTTTCCTAGTGCCGGTTTGAAGTTCCTGCAGTTTCACTGTAAAACCGAGTTGGAGCTAGTACCGGTCCCCATATATATGTATGGAGTGGAGTTTGCAACTGAAGAGAAACTTTGTGTTCCCAACAAGCTAGGTGAAGGACGGCTTTCACACACACTTATCTCTCAGAACTGAGCATGTGGAGAGACGTTCGTTCATCTAGCACAAAGGGAACGGGTTGCAGGAGAAACTTTTACTCTGGTTTCTCAGTCTGTTTCCTAGTGCCGGTTTGAAGTTCCTGCAGTTTTCACTGTAAAACCGAGTTGGAGCTAGTACCTCCCCATATATATGTATGGAGTGGAGTTTGCAACTGAAGAGAAACTTTGTGTTCCCAACAAGCTAGGTGAAGGACGGCTTTCACACACACTTATCTCTCAGAACTGAGCATGTGGAGAGACGTTCGTTCATCTAGCACAAAGGGAACGGGTTGCAGGAGAAACTTTTACTCTGGTTTCTCAGTCTGTTTCCTAGTGCCGGTTTGAAGTTCCTGCAGTTTTCACTGTAAAACCGAGATGGAGCTAGTACCTCCCCATATATATGTATGGAGTGGCGTTTGCAACTGAAGAGAAACTTTGTGTTCCCAACAAGCTAGGTGAAGGACGGCTTTCACACACACTTATCTCTCAGAACTGAGCATGTGGAGAGACGTTCGTTCATCTAGCACAAAGGGAACGGGTTGCAGGAGAAACTTTTACTCTGGTTTCTCAGTCTGTTTCCTAGTGCCGGTTTGAAGTTCCTGCAGTTTTCACTGTAAAACCGAGTTGGAGCTAGTACCTCCCCATATATATGTATGGAGTGGAGTTTGCAACTGAAGAGAAACTTTGTGTTCCCAACAAGCTAGGTGAAGGACGGCTTTCACACACACTTATCTCTCAGAACTGAGCATGTGGAGAGACGTTCGTTCATCTAGCACAAAGGGAACGGGTTGCAGGAGAAACTTTTACTCTGGTTTCTCAGTCTGTTTCCTAGTGCCGGTTTGAAGTTCCTGCAGTTTTCACTGTAAAACCGAGTTGGAGCTAGTACCTCCCCATATATATGTATGGAGTGGCGTTTGCAACTGAAGAGAAACTTTGTGTTCCCAACAAGCTAGGTGAAGGACGGCTTTCACACACACTTATCTCTCAGAACTGAGCATGTGGAGAGACGTTCGTTCATCTAGCACAAAGGGAACGGGTTGCAGGAGAAACTTTTACTCTGGTTTCTCAGTCTGTTTCCTAGTGCCGGTTTGAAGTTCCTGCAGTTTTCACTGTAAAACCGAGATGGAGCTAGTACCTCCCATATATATGTATGGAGTGGAGTTTGCAACTGAAGAGAAACTTTGTGTTCCCAACAAGCTAGGTGAAGGACGGCTTTCACACACACTTATCTCTCAGAACTGAGCATGTGGAGAGACGTTCGTTCATCTAGCACAAAGGGAACGGGTTGCAGGAGAAAACTTTTACTCTGGTTTCTCAGTCTGTTTCCTAGTGCCGGTTTGAAGTTCCTGCAGTTTTCACTGTAAAACCGAGTTGGAGCTAGTACCTCCCATATATATGTATGGAGTGGCGTTTGCAACTGAAGAGAAACTTTGTGTTCCCAACAAGCTAGGTGAAGGACGGCTTTCACACACACTTATCTCTCAGAACTGAGCATGTGGAGAGACGTTCGTTCATCTAGCACAAAGGGAACGGGTTGCAGGAGAAACTTTTACTCTGGTTTCTCAGTCTGTTTCCTAGTGCCGGTTTGAAGTTCCTGCAGTTTTCACTGTAAAACCGAGTTGGAGCTAGTACCTCCCCATATATATGTATGGAGTGGAGTTTGCAACTGAAGAGAAACTTTGTGTTCCCAACAAGCTAGGTGAAGGACGGCTTTCACACACACTTATCTCTCAGAACTGAGCATGTGGAGAGACGTTCGTTCATCTAGCACAAAGGGAACGGGTTGCAGGAGAAACTTTTACTCTGGTTTCTCAGTCTGTTTCCTAGTGCCGGTTTGAAGTTCCTGCAGTTTTCACTGTAAAACCGAGATTGGAGCTAGTACCTCCCCATATATATGTATGGAGTGGAGTTTGCAACTGAAGAGAAACTTTGTGTTCCCAACAAGCTAGGTGAAGGACGGCTTTCACACACACTTATCTCTCAGAACTGAGCATGTGGAGAGACGTTCGTTCATCTAGCACAAAGGGAACGGGTTGCAGGAGAAACTTTTACTCTGGTTTCTCAGTCTGTTTCCTAGTGCCGGTTTGAAGTTCCTGCAGTTTTCACTGTAAAACCGAGTTGGAGCTAGTACCTCCCCATATATATGTATGGAGTGGAGTTTGCAACTGAAGAGAAACTTTGTGTTCCCAACAAGCTAGGTGAAGGACGGCTTTCACACACACTTATCTCTCAGAACTGAGCATGTGGAGAGACGTTCGTTCATCTAGCACAAAGGGAACGGGTTGCAGGAGAAACTTTTACTCTGGTTTCTCAGTCTGTTTCCTAGTGCAGGTTTGAAGTTCCTGCACTTTTCACTGTAAAACCGAGTTGGAGCTAGTACCTCCCCATATATATGTATGGAGTGGAGTTTGCAACTGAAGAGAAACTTTGTGTCCCAACAAGCTAGGTGAAGGACGGCTTTCACACACACTTATCTCTCAGAACTGAGCATGTGGAGAGACGTTCGTTCATCTAGCACAAAGGGAACGGGTTGCAGGAGAAACTTTTACTCTGGTTTCTCAGTCTGTTTCCTAGTGCCGGTTTGAAGTTCCTGCAGTTTTCACTGTAAAACCGAGTTGGAGCTAGTACCTCCCCATATATATGTATGGAGTGGAGTTTGCAACTGAAGAGAAACTTTGTGTTCCCAACAAGCTAGGTGAAGGACGGCTTTCACACACACTTATCTCTCAGAACTGAGCATGTGGAGAGACGTTCGTTCATCTAGCACAAAGGGAACGGGTTGCAGGAGAAACTTTTACTCTGGTTTCTCAGTCTGTTTCCTAGTGCCGGTTTGAAGTTCCTGCAGTTTTCACTGTAAAACCGAGTTGGAGCTAGTACCTCCCCATATATATGTATGGAGTGGAGTTTGCAACTGAAGAGAAACTTTGTGTTCCCAACAAGCTAGGTGAAGGACGGCTTTCACACACAATTATCTCTCAGAACTGAGCATGTGGAGAGACGTTCGTTCATCTAGCACAAAGGGAACGGGTTGCAGGAGAAACTTTTACTCTGGTTTCTCAGTCTGTTTCCTAGTGCCGGTTTGAAGTTCCTGCAGTTTTCACTGTAAAACCGAGTTGGAGCTAGTACCTCCCCATATATATGTATGGAGTGAGTTTGCAACTGAAGAGAAGCTTTGTGTTCCCAACAAGCTAGGTGAAGGACGGCTTTCACACACAATTATCTCTCAGAACTGAGCATGTGGAGAGACGTTCGTTCATCTAGCACAAAGGGAACGGGTTGCAGGAGAAACTTTACTCTGGATTCTCAGTCTGTTTCCTAGTGCCGTTTTGAAGTTCCTGCAGTTTTCACTGTAAAACCGAGATGGAGCTAGTACCTCCCCATATATATGTATGGAGTGGCGTTTGCAACTGAAGAGAAACTTTGTGTTCCCAACAAGCTAGGTGAAGGACGGCTTTCACACACAATTATCTCTCAGAACTGAGCATGTGGAGAGACGTTCGTTCATCTAGCAAAACGGGAACGGGTTGCAGGAGAAACTTTTACTCTGGTTTCTCAGTCTGTTTCCTAGTGTCTGTTTGAAGTTCCTGCAGTTTTCACTGTAAAACCGAGTTGGAGCTAGTACCTACCCATATATATGTATGGAGTGGAGTTTGCAACTGAAGAGAAACTTTGTGTTCCCAACAAGCTAGGTGAAGGACGGCTTTCACACACACTTATCTCTCAGAACTGAGCATGTGGAGAGACGTTCGTTCATCTAGCACAAAGGGAACGGTTTGCAGGAGAAACTTTTACTCTGGTTTCTCAGTCTGTTTCCTAGTGCCGGTTTGAAGTTCCTGCAGTTTTCACTGTAAAACCGAGTTGGAGCTAGTACCACCCCATATATATGTACGGAGTGCAGTTTGAAACTGAAGAAAAACTTTGTGTTCCCAACAAGCTAGCTGAAGGACGGCTTTCACCACACTTATCTCTCAGAACTGAGCATTTGAAGAGCATTCGTTCTCTAGCACAA
>NW_022589248.1:0-4889 GCF_009834535.1 Camelus ferus | reverse complement strand
AAACTGCAGGAACTTCAAAACGGATTAGGAAACAGACGAGAAAAGCAGAGAAAAAGGGTCTCCTGCAACCGTTCCCGTGGTGCTAGATGAACGAAACGTCTCTCACTTGCTCAGTTCTGAGAGATAAGTGTTGTGAAAGCCTCCTTCAATTAGCTTTTTGCGAACACAAAGTTTCTTTCAGTAGCAAACTCCAATCCATGCATATATATGGGAAGTACTAGTTCCACTCGGTATTACAGTGAAAACTGCAGGAACTTCAACCCGGCATAGGAAACCAGACTGAGAAATAGAGTAAAGTGTTCCTGCAAACCGTTCCCTTGGTGCTATATGAATGATAGTCTCTCCACTGGCTCAGTTGAGTATAAGTTGTGTGTGAAGCCGTCCTTCACCTAGATTGTTGGGAACACAAAGTTTCTTTTCAGTTGCAACTCCACTCCAATATATATATGGGGAGGTACTAGCTCCAAATCGGTTTTACAGTGAAAACTGCAGGAACTTCAAAACCGGCACTAGGAAACAGACTGAAAAAGCAGAAAAGTGTTTCCTGCAACCGGTTCCCTTGGTGCTAGATGAACTGACGTCTCTCCACTTGCCTCAGTTCTGAGAGATAAGTGTGTGTGAAAAGCCGTCCTTCACTAGCTTGTTGGGAACACAAGTTCTTTTCAGTTGCAAACTCCATTCCATATCATAGATATGGGGAGGTACGAAGCTCCAACCGAGTTTTACAGTGAAAACTGCAGGAACTTCAACCGGCACTAGGAAACAGACTGAGAAAGCAGAGAAAAAGGGTCTCCTGCAACCCGTTCCCTTGGTGCTAGATGAACGAACGTCTCTCCACTTGCTCAGTTCTGAGGATAAGTGTGTGTGAAAGCCGTCCTTCAACTAGCTTGTTGGGAACAAAAGTTTCTTTTCATTTGCAAACTCCATTCCATACATATATATGGGGAGGTACTAGCTCCAACTCGGTTTTACAGTGAAAACTGCAGGAACTTCAAACCGGCACTAGGAAACAGACTGAGAAAGCAGAGAAAAGTGTCTCCTGCAACCCGTTCCCTTGGTGCTAGATGAACGAACGTCTCTCCACTTGCTCAGTTCTGAGAGATAAGTGTGTGTGAAAGCCGTCCTTCACCTAGCTTGTTGGGAACACAAAGTTTCTTTTCAGTTGCAAACTCCATTCCATACATATATATGGGGAGGTACTAGCTCCAACTCGGTTTTACAGTGAAAACTGCAGGAACTTCAAACCGGCACTAGGAAACAGACTGAGAAACCAGAGAAAAAGTGTCTCCTGCAACCCGTTCCCTTGGTGCTAGATGAACGAACGTCTCTCCACTTGCTCAGTTCTGAGAGATAAGTGTGTGTGAAAGCCGTCCTTCACCTAGCTTGTTGGGAACACAAAGTTTCTTTTCAGTTGCAAACTCCATTCCATACATATATATGGGGAGGTACTAGCTCCAACTCGGTTTTACAGTGAAAACTGCAGGAACTTCAAACCGGCACTAGGAAACAGACTGAGAAAGCAGAGAAAAAGTGTCTCCTGCAACCCGTTCCCTTGGTGCTAGATGAACGAACGTCTCTCCACTTGCTCAGTTCTGAGAGATAAGTGTGTGTGAAAGCCGTCCTTCACCTAGCTTGTTGGGAACACAAGTTTCTTTTCAGTTGCAAACTCCATTCCATACATATATATGGGGAGGTACTAGCTCCAACTCGGTTTTACAGTGAAAACTGCAGGAACTTCAAACCGGCACTAGGAAACAGACTGAGAAAGCAGAGAAAAAGTGTCTCCTGCAACCCGTTCCCTTGGTGCTAGATGAACGAACGTCTCTCCACTTGCTCAGTTCTGAGAGATAAGTGTGTGTGAAAGCCGTCCTTCACCTAGCTTGTTGGGAACACAAAGTTTCTTTTCAGTTGCAAACTCCATTCCATACATATATATGGGGAGGTACTAGCTCCAACTCGGTTTTACAGTGAAAACTGCAGGAACTTCAAACCGGCACTAGGAAACAGACTGAGAAAGCAGAGAAAAAGTGTCTCCTGCAACCCGTTCCCTTGGTGCTAGATGAACGAACGTCTCTCCACTTGCTCAGTTCTGAGAGATAAGTGTGTGTGAAAGCCGTCCTTCACCTAGCTTGTTGGGAACACAAAGTTTTCTTTTCAGTTGCAAACTCCATTCCATACATATATATGGGGAGGTACTAGCTCCAACTCGGTTTTACAGTGAAAACTGCAGGAACTTCAAACCGGCACTAGGAAACAGACTGAGAAAGCAGAGAAAAAGTGTCTCCTGCAACCCGTTCCCTTGGTGCTAGATGAACGAACGTCTCTCCACTTGCTCAGTTCTGAGAGATAAGTGTGTGTGAAAGCCGTCCTTCACCTAGCTTGTTGGGAACACAAAGTTTCTTTTCAGTTGCAAACTCCATTCCATACATATATATGGGGAGGTACTAGCTCCAACTCGGTTTTACAGTGAAAACTGCAGGAACTTCAAACCGGCACTAGGAAACAGACTGAGAAAGCAGAGAAAAAGTGTCTCCTGCAACCCGTTCCCTTGGTGCTAGATGAACGAACGTCTCTCCACTTGCTCAGTTCTGAGAGATAAGTGTGTGTGAAAGCCGTCCTTCACCTAGCTTGTTGGGAACACAAAGTTTCTTTTCAGTTGCAAACTCCATTCCATACATATATATGGGGAGGTACTAGCTCCAACTCGGTTTTACAGTGAAAACTGCAGGAACTTCAAACCGGCACTAGGAAACAGACTGAGAAAGCAGAGAAAAAGTGTCTCCTGCAACCCGTTCCCTTGGTGCTAGATGAACGAACGTCTCTCCACTTGCTCAGTTCTGAGAGATAAGTGTGTGTGAAAGCCGTCCTTCACCTAGCTTGTTGGGAACACAAAGTTTCTTTTCAGTTGCAAACTCCATTCCATACATATATATGGGGAGGTACTAGCTCCAACTCGGTTTTACAGTGAAAACTGCAGGAACTTCAAACCGGCACTAGGAAACAGACTGAGAAAGCAGAGAAAAAGTGTCTCCTGCAACCCGTTCCCTTGGTGCTAGATGAACGAACGTCTCTCCACTTGCTCAGTTCTGAGAGATAAGTGTGTGTGAAAGCCGTCCTTCACCTAGCTTGTTGGGAACACAAAGTTTCTTTTCAGTTGCAAACTCCATTCCATACATATATATGGGGAGGTACTAGCTCCAACTCGGTTTTACAGTGAAAACTGCAGGAACTTCAAACCGGCACTAGGAAACAGACTGAGAAAGCAGAGAAAAGTGTCTCCTGCAACCCGTTCCCTTGGTGCTAGATGAACGAACGTCTCTCCACTTGCTCAGTTCTGAGAGATAAGTGTGTGTGAAAGCCGTCCTTCACCTAGCTTGTTGGGAACACAAAGTTTCTTTTCAGTTGCAAACTCCATTCCATACATATATATGGGGAGGTACTAGCTCCAACTCGGTTTTACAGTGAAAACTGCAGGAACTTCAAACCGGCACTAGGAAACAGACTGAGAAAGCAGAGAAAAAGTGTCTCCTGCAACCCGTTCCCTTGGTGCTAGATGAACGAACGTCTCTCCACTTGCTCAGTTCTGAGAGATAAGTGTGTGTGAAAGCCGTCCTTCACCTAGCTTGTTGGGAACACAAAGTTTCTTTTCAGTTGCAAACTCCATTCCATACATATATATGGGGAGGTACTAGCTCCAACTCGGTTTTACAGTGAAAACTGCAGGAACTTCAAACCGGCACTAGGAAACAGACTGAGAAAGCAGAGAAAAAGTGTCTCCTGCAACCCGTTCCCTTGGTGCTAGATGAACGAACGTCTCTCCACTTGCTCAGTTCTGAGAGATAAGTGTGTGTGAAAGCCGTCCTTCACCTAGCTTGTTGGGAACACAAAGTTTCTTTTCAGTTGCAAACTCCATTCCATACATATATATGGGGAGGTACTAGCTCCAACTCGGTTTTACAGTGAAAACTGCAGGAACTTCAAACCGGCACTAGGAAACAGACTGAGAAAGCAGAGAAAAAGTGTCTCCTGCAACCCGTTCCCTTGGTGCTAGATGAACGAACGTCTCTCCACTTGCTCAGTTCTGAGAGATAAGTGTGTGTGAAAGCCGTCCTTCACCTAGCTTGTTGGCGAACACAAAGTTCTTTTCAGTTGCAAACTCCACTCCATACATATATATGGGGAGGTACTAGCTCCAACTCGGTTTTACAGTGAAAACTGCAGGAACTTCAAACCGGCACTAGGAAACAGACTGAGAAAGCAGAGAAAAAGTGTCTCCTGCAACCCGTTCCCTTGGTGCTAGATGAACGAACGTCTCTCCACTTGCTCAGTTCTGAGAGATAAGTGTGTGTGAAAGCCGTCCTTCACCTAGCTTGTTGGGAACACAAAGTTTCTTTTCAGTTGCAAACTCCATTCCATACAAATATATGGGGAGGTACAGCTCCAACTCGGTTTTACAGTGAAAACTGCAGGAACTTCAAACCGGCACTAGGAAACAGACTGAGAAGCAGAGAAAAAGTGTCTCCTGAAACCCGTTCCGTTGGTGCTAGGTGAACGAACGTCTCTCCACTTGCTAAGTTCTGAGAGATAAGTGTGTGTGAAAGCCGTACTTCACCTAGCTTCTTGGGAACACAAAGATTCTTTTCAGTTGCAAACTCCTTTCCATACACATATATGGGGATGTACTAGCTCCAACTCGGTTTTACAGTGAAAACTGCAGGAACTTCAAACCGGCACAAGGAAACAGACTGAGAAAGCAGAGAAAAAGTGTCCCCTGCAACCCGTTCCCTTGGTGCTAGATGAACGAACGTCTCTCCACATGCTCAGTTCTGAGAGATAATTGTGTGTGAAAGCCGTCCTTCACCTAGCTTTTTGGGAACACAAAGTTTCTT
>NW_022589247.1:0-4905 GCF_009834535.1 Camelus ferus | reverse complement strand
GAACTTCAAACTGGCACTAGGAAACAGACTGAGAAACCAGAGTAAAAGTTTCTCCTGCAACCCATTCCCTTTGTGCTAGATGAACGAACGTCTCTCCACATGCGCATTTCTGAGAGATAAATGTGTGTGTAAGCCGTCCTTCACCTAACTTGTTGGGAACACAAAGTTTCTTTTCAGTTTCAAACTCCACTCCATACATATATATGGGGAGGTACTAGCTCCAACTCGGTTTTACAGTGTAAACTGCAGGAAATTCAAACCGGCACTAGGAAACAGACTGAGAAACCAGAGTAAAAGTTCTTCCTGCAACCTGTTCCATTTGTGCTAGATGAACGAACGTCTCTCCACAAGCTCAGTTCTGAGAGATTAGTGTGTGAAAGCCGTCCTTCACTAGCTTGTTGGGAAAAACAAAGTTTCTTTTCAGTATCAAACCCCACTCCATACATATATAGGGAGGTAATAGCTCCAACTCGGTTTTACAGTGAAAACTGCAGGAACTTCAAACCGGCACTAGGAAACAGACTGAGAAAACAGAGTAAAAGTTTCTCCTGCAACCCGTTCCCTTGTGCTAGATGAACGAACGTCTCTCCTCATGCTCAGTTTCTGAGAGATAAATGTGTGTGAAAGACGTCCTCACCTAGCTTGTTGGGAACACAAAGTTTCTTTACAGTTTCAAACTCACTCCATACAGATATATGGGGAGGTACTAGCTCCAACTCGATTTTACAGTGAAAACTGTAGGAACATCAAACCGGCACTTGGAAACAGACTGAGAAACCAGAGTAAAAGTTTCCCTGCATCCCGTTCCCTTTGTGCTAGATGAACGAACGTCTCTCCACATGCACATTTCTGAGAGATAAATGTGTTTGTAAGCCGTCCTTCACCTTGCTTGTTGGGAACACAAAGTTTCTTTTCAGTTGCAAACTCCACTCCATACATATATATGGGGAGGTACTAGCTCCAACTCGGTTTTACAGTGAAAACTGCAGGAAATTCAAACCGGCACTAGGAAACAGACTGAGAAACCAGAGTAAAAGTTTCCCCTGCAACCCGATCCATT
Organism: Camelus ferus; assembly: GCF_009834535.1. Taxonomy (NCBI): domain Eukaryota; kingdom Metazoa; phylum Chordata; class Mammalia; order Artiodactyla; family Camelidae; genus Camelus; species Camelus ferus. The sequence continues at coordinate 3,845 of NW_022589247.1, read as the reverse complement.
TGTTCTAGATGAACGAAAGTCTCTAAACATGCTCAGTTCTGAGAAATATTTGTGTGTGAAAGCCGTTCTTCACCTAACTTATTTGGAACACAAAGTTTCTTTTCAGTTGCAAATTCCACTCCACACATATATAAGGGAGGGTACTAGCTCCAACTCGGTTTTACAGTGAAAACTGCAGGAACTTCAAACCGGCACTAGGAAACAGACTGAGAAACCAGAGTAAAAGTTTCTCCTGCAACCCGTTCCCTTTGTGCTAGATGAACGAACGTCTCTCCACATGCTCAGTTCTGAGATATAATTGTGGGTGAAAGCCGTCCTTCACCTAGCTTGTAGGGAACACAAAGTTCCTTTTCAGTTGCAAACTCCACTCCATACATATATATGGGGAGGTAATAGCTCCAAATCAGTTTTACAGTGAAAACTACAGGAACTTCAAACCGGCACTAAAAACAGACTGAGAAACCAGAGTAAAAGTTTCTCCTGCAACCCGTTCCCTTTGTGATAGTGGAACGAACGTCTCTCCACATGCTCAGTTCTGTGAGTTAAATGTGTGTGAAAGCCGTCCTTCACCTAGCTTTTGGGAACACAAAGGTTCTTTTCAGTTGCAAATTCCACTCCACACATATATATGGGGAGGTACTAGCTCCAACTCGGTTTTACAGTGAAAACTGCAGGAACTTCAAACCGGCACTAGGAAACAGACTGAGAAACCAGAGTAAAAGTTTTTCCTGCAACCCGTTCCTTTGAGCTAGATGAACGAACGTCTCTCCACATGCTCAGTTCTGAGAGATAAGTGTGTGAAAGCCGTCTTTAACCTAGCTTGTTGGGAACACAAAGTTTCTTTTCAGGTGCAAATTCCACTCCATACATATATATGGGGAGGTACTAGTTCCAACTCGGTTTTACAGTGAAAACTGCAGGAACTTCACACCGGCACTAGGAAACAGACTGAGAAAACAGAGTAAAAGTTTCTCCTGCAAACCGATCACTTTGTGCTAGATGAACGAAAGTCTCTCCACATGCTCAGTTCTGAGAGATAAGCGTGTGTGAAAGCCGTCCTTCACATAGCTTTTTGAGAACACAAAGTTTCTTTTCAGTTGCAAACTTCACTCCATACATATATATGGGGAGGTACGAGCTCCAACTCGGATTTACAGAGAAAACTGCAGGAACTTCAAACTGGCACTATGAAACAGACTGAGAAACCAGAGTAAACGTTGCTCCTGCAACCCGTTCACTTTGTGCTAGATGAACGAAAGTCTCTCCACATGCTCAGTTCTGAGAGATAAGTCTGTGTGAAAGCCGTCCTTCAACTAGCTTGTTGGGAACACAAAGTTTCTTATGAGTTGCAAACTCCACTCCATACATATATATGGGGAGGTACTAGCTCCAACTCGGTTTTACAGTGAAAACTGCAGGAACTTCAAACCGGCACTAGGAAACAGACTGAGAAACCAGAGTAAAAGTTTCTCCTGCAACCCGTTCCCTTTGTGCTAGATGAACGAACGTCTCTCCACATGCTCAGTTCTGAGAGATAAACGTGTGTGAAAGCCGTCCTTCACCTAGCTTTTGGGAACACAAAGATTCTTTTCAGTTGCAAATTCCACTCCACACATATATGTGGGGAGGTACTAGCTCCAACTCGGTTTTACAGTGAAAACTGCAGGAACTTCAAACTGGCACTAGGAAACAGACTGAGAAACCAGAGTAAAAGTTTCCCCTGCAACCCATTCCCTTTGTGCTAGATGAACGAACGTCTCTCCACATGCGCATTTCTGAGAGATAAATGTGTGTGTAAGCCGTCCTTCACCTAACTTGTTGGGAACACAAAGTTTCTTTTCAGTTTCAAACTCCACTCCATACATATACATGGGGAGGTACTAGCTCCAACTCGGTTTTACAGTGTAAACTGCAGGAAATTCAAACCGGCACTAGGAAACAGACTGAGAAACCAGAGTAAAAGTTCTTCCTGCAACCTGTTCCATTTGTGCTAGATGAACGAACGTCTCTCCACAAGCTCAGTTCTGAGAGATTAGTGTGTGTGAAAGCCGTCCTTCACCTAGCTTGTTGGGAAAACAAAGTTTCTTTTCAGTATCAAACCCCACTGCATACATATATATAGGGAAGTAATAGCTCCAACTCGGTTTTACAGTGAAAACTGCAGGAACTTCAAACCGGCAGTATTAAACAGACTGAGAAACCAGAGTAAAAGTTTCTCCTGCATCCCGTTCCCTTTGTGCTAGATGAACGAACGTCTGTCCACATGCCCAGTTCTGAGATATAATTGTGGGTGAAAGCCGCACTTCACCTAGCTTGTTGGGAACACAAAGTTTCTTTTCAGTTGCAAATTCCACTCCACACATATATGTGGGGAGGTACTAGCTCCAACTCGGTTTTACAGTGAAAACTGCAAGAACTTCAAACTGGCACTAGGAAACAGACTGAGAAACCAGAGTAGAAGTTTCTCCTGCAACCCGTTCCTTTGAGCTAGATGAACGAACGTCTCTCCACATGCTCAGTTCTGAGAGATAATTATGTGTGAATGTCGTCCTTCACCTTGCTTGTTGGGAACACAAAGTTTCTTTTCAGTTGCAAACTACAATCCATACATATATATGGGTAGGTACTAGCTCCAACACGGTTTTACAGTGAAAAATGCAGCAACTCCAAAATGGCACTAGGAAACATACTGAGAAACCAGAGTAAAATTTTCTTCTGCAACCCATTCCCTTTGTGCTAGATGAACGAACGTCTCTCCACATGCTCAGTTCTGAGAGATAAATGTGTGTGAAAGGCGTCCTTCACCTAGCTTGTTGGGAACACAAAGTTTCTTTTCAGTTGCAAACTCCACTCCATACATATATATGGGTATGTACTAGCTCCAAATCGGTTTTACAGTGAAAACTGCAGGAACTTCAAACCGGCACTTGGAAACAGACTGAGAAACCACAGTAAAAGTTCCCTGCAACCCGTTCCCTTTGTGCTAGATGAACGAACGTCTCTCCACATGCACATTTCTGAGAGTTAAATGTGTGTGTAAGCCGTCCTTCACCTAGTTTGTTGGGAACACAAAGTTTCTTTTCAGTTGCAAACTCCACTCCATACATTTATATGGGGTGGTACTAGCTCCAACTCGGTTTTACAGTGAAAACTGCAGGAAATTCAAACCGGCACTAGGAAACAGACTGAGAAACCAGAGTAAAAGTTTCCCCTGCAACCCGATCCCTTTGTGCTAGATGAACGAACGTCTCTCCACATGCTCAGTTCTGAGAAATATTTGTGTGTGAAAGCCGTTCTTCACCTAACTTATTTGGAACACAAAGTTTCTTTTCAGTTGCAAATTCCACTCCACACATATATATGGGGAGGTACTAGCTCCAACTCGGTTTTACAGTGAAAACTGCAGGAACTTCAAACCGGCACTAGGAAACAGACTGAGAAAACAGAGTAAAAGTTTCTCCTGCAACCCGTTCCCTTTGTGCTAGATGAACGAACGTCTCTCCTCATGCTCAGTTCTGAGAGATAAATGTGTGTGAAAGACGTCCTTCACCTAGCTTGTTGGGAACAGAAAGTTTCTTTTCAGTTTCAAACTCACTCCATACAGATATATGGGGAGGTACTAGCTCCAACTCGATTTTACAGTGAAAACTGTAGGAACATCAAACCGGCACTTGGAAACAGACTGAGAAACCAGAGTAAAAGTTTCCCTGCATTCCGTTCCCTTTGTGCTAGATGAACGAAAGTCTCTCCACATGCACATTTCTGAGAGATAAATGTGTTTGTAAGCCGTCCTTCACCTAGCTTGTTGGGAACACAAAGTTTCTTTTCAGTTGCAAACCCCACTC
>NW_022589246.1:0-4906 GCF_009834535.1 Camelus ferus | reverse complement strand
AGGAACTTCACACCGTCACTAGGAAACATACAGAGATACCAGAGTAAAAGTTTCTCCTGCAAACCTTTCCCTTTGTGCTAGATGAACGAACGTCTCTCCATATGCTCAGTTCTGAGAGATAAGTGTGTGTGAAAGCCGTCCTTCACCTAGCTTGTTGGGAACACAAAGTTTCTTTTCAGTTGCCAACTCCACTCCATACATATATAGGGGGGTTACGACCCCAAATCGATTTTACAGTGAAAACTGCAGGAAATTCAAACCGGCAAAAGGAAACAGACAGAGAAACCAGAGTAAATTTTCTCCTGCAACCCGTTCCCTTTGTGCTAGATGAACGAACGTCTCTCAACATGCTCAGTTCTGAGGGTTAAGTGTGTGTAAAAGCCGTCCTTCACCTAGCTTGTTGGTAACACAGTTTCTTTTCAGTTGCAAACTCCAATCCATATATATATATGGGGAGGTCCGAGCTCCAAAACGGTTTTACAGTGAAAACAGCAGGAACTTCAAACCGGCACTAGGAAACAGACTGAGTAACCAGAGTAAAAGTTTCTCCTGCAACCCGTTCCCTTTGTGCTAGATGAACGAACGTCTCTCCACATGCTCAGTTCTGAGAGATAAGTTTTTGGGAGCCGTACTTCACTTATTTTGTTGGGAACACAAAGTTTCTTTCCAGTTGAAAACTCCACACCATATATATATGGGGAGGTACTAGCTCCAACGCTGTTTTACAGTGAAAACGGCAGTAACTTCAAACCGGCACTAGGAAACAGACTGAGAAACCAGAGTAAAATTTTCTCCTGCAAACCGTTGTTTTTGTGTTAGATGTACGAACGTCTCTCCACATGCTCAGTTCTGAGAGATGTGTGTGTGAAAGCTGTCCTTCACCAAGCTTGAAGGGAACACAAAATTTCTTTTCATTTGCAAACTCCACACCATATATATATATGGGGAGGTACTAGCTCCAACGCGGTTTTACAGTGAAAATTGTAGGAACTTCAAACCGGCAATAAGAAACAAACTGAGAAACCACAGTAAATGTTTCTCCTGCAACCTGTTCCCTTTTTGCTAGATGAACGAACTTCGCACCACATGCTCACTTCTGAGAGATAAGTGTGTGTGAAAGCCGTACTTCACATTTTTGTTGGGAACACAAAGTTTCTTTTCAGCTGCAAAAACAACTCCATACATATATATGGGGAGGTACGAACTTCAACTCGGTTTTACAGTGAAAACTGCAGTAACTTCAAACCACCACTAGGAAACAGACTGAGAATCCAGGGTAAAACTTTCTCCTGCAAACCGTTCCTTTTGTGCTAGATGAACGAACGTCTCTCCACATGCTCAGATCTCAGAGATAAGTGTGTGTGAAAGCCGTCTTTCATCTAGCTTGTTGGGAACACAAAGTTTCTTTTCAGTTGCAAACTCCACTCCATACATATATATAGGAAGTACGAGCTCCAACTTGGTTTTACAGTGAAAACTGCAGGAACTTCAAACCGGCACAGGGAAACAGATTGAGAAACAAGAGAAAAAGTTTCTCCTGCAAACTGTTTCCTTTGTGCTAGATGAACGAACGTCTCTCCACATGCTCAGTTCTGAGAGATAAGTGTGTGTGAAAGCCATCATTCACCTAGCTTGTTGGAAAACAAAGTTTATTTTCAGAAGCAAACTCCAATCCATACATATATACCGGGAGGTACGAGCTCCAACTCGGTTTTACAGTGAAAACTGCAGTAACTTGAAACCGGCATTAGGAAACAGACTGAGAAATCAGAGTAAAAAATTATCCTGCAACCAGTTCCCTTTGTGCTAGATGAACGAACGTCTCTCCACATGCTGAGTTCTGAGAGATAAGTGTGTGTGAAAGCCGTCCTTCACCTAGCTTGTTGGGAACACAAAGTTTCTTTTCAGTTGCAAACTCCACTCCATAGATTTATAAGGGAAGGTACGAGATCCAACCCGATTTTACAGTGAAAACTGTAGTAACTTCAAAACTGCACTAGGAAACAGACTGAGAAACCAGAGTAAAAGTTTCTCCTGTAACCCGTTCCCTTTGTGCTAGATGAACGAATGTCTCTCCACATGCTCAGTTCTGAGAGATATGTGTGTGTGAAAGCCGTCCTTCACATAGATTTTTGGGAACACAAAGTTTCTTTTCATTTGCAAACCTCCACTCCATACATATATATGGGGAGGTACGAGCTCAAACTCGGTTTTACAGTGAAAACTGCAGGAACTTCAAACCGGCACTAGGAAACAGACAGAGAAACCAGAGTAAAAGGTTCTCCTGCAAACCGTTCCCTTTGTGCTAGATGAACGAACGTCTCTCCACATGCTCAGTTCTGAGAGATAAGTGTGTGTGAAAGCCGTCCTTCACCTAGCTTGTGGGAACACCAAAGTTCTTTTCACTAGCAAACTCCACTACCATACTATATATATGGGGAGTTACTAGCTCCAACACTGTTTTACAGTGAAACTGCAGGAACTTCAAACCGGCACTAGGAAACATACTGAGAAACAAGTAAATGTTTGTCCTGCAACCCGTTCCCTTTGTGCTAGATGAACGAACGTCTCTCCACATGCTCAGTTCTGAGAGATAAGTGTGTGTGAAAGCCGTCCTTCACCTATCTTGTTGGGAACACAAAGATTCTTTTCCGTTGCAAACTTCCACACCATACATATATATGGGGAGGTACGAGCTCCAACTCGGTTTTGCAGTGAAAACTGCAGGAACTTCAAACCGACACTAGGATACAGACTGAGAAACAAGAGTAAAAGTTTCTCCTGCCACCCTTTCCCTTTGTGCTAGATGAACGAACGTCTGTCCACATGCTCAGTTCTGAGAGATAAGTGTGTGTGAAAGCCGTCCTTCACCTAGCTTGTTGGGAACACAAACTATCTTTTCAGTTGAAAACTCCACTCCATACATATATATGGGGAGGTACGAGCTCCAACTCGGTTTTACAGTGAAAACTGCAGGAACTTCAAAACGGCACTAGGAAACATTCTGAGAAACCAGATTAAAAGTTTCTCCTGCAAACCGTTGTCTTAGTGCTAGATGAACGAACGTCTCTCCACATGCTCAGTTCTGAGAGATGTGTGTGTGAAAGCTGTCCTTCACCTAGTTTGTTGGGAACACAATGTATCTTTTCAGTTGCAATCTCCACACCATATATATATGGGGAGGTACTAGCTCCAACGCTGTTTTACGAGTGAAAATTGTAGGAACTTCATACCTGCACTAGGAAACAGACTGAGAAACCACTGTAAATGTTTCCCCTGCAACCTGTTCCCTTTGTGCTAGATGAACGAACGTCTCTCCACATGTTCACTTCTGAAATATAAGTGTGTGTGAAAGCCGTCCTTCATCTAGCTTGTTGCTAACACAAAGTTTTTTTCAGTTGCAAACTCCACTCCATACATATATAGGGGGGTTATGACCCCAACTCGATTTTACAGTGAGAACTGCAGGAAATTCAAACCGGCAAAAGGAAACAGACTGAGAAACCAGAGTAAAAGTTTCCCCTGCAACCCGTTCCCTTTGTGCTAGATGAACGAACGTCTCTCCACATGCTCAGTTCTGAGGGATAATTGTGTGTAAAAGCCGTCCTTCACCTAGCTTGTTGGTAACACAGTTTCTTTTCAGTTGCAAACTCCAATCCATATATATATATGGGGAGGTACGAGCTCCAAAACGGTTTTACAGTGAAAACTGCAGGAACTTCAAACCGGCACTAGGAAACAGACTGAGAAACCAGAGTAAAAGTTTCTCCTGCAAACCGTTCCCTTTGTGCTAGATGAACGAACGTCTCTCCACATGCTCAGTTCTGAGAGATAATTTTTTGGGAGCCGTACTTCACTTATTTTGTTGGGAACACAAAGTTTCTTTCCAGTTGCAAACTCAACACCATATATATATGGGGAGGTACTAGCTCCAACGCTGTTTTACAGTGAAAACTGCAGTAATTTCAAACCGGCACTAGGAAACAGACTGAGAAACCAGAGTAAAATTTTCTCCTGCAAACCGTTGTCTTTGTGCTAGATGTACGAACGTCTCTCCACATGCTCAGTTCTGAGAGATGTGCGTGTGAAAGCTGTCCTTCACCTAGCTTGAAGGGAACACAAATTTTCTTTTTCATTTGCGAACTCCACACCATATATATATATGGGGAGGTACTAGCTCCAACGCGTTTTACAGTGAAAATTGTAGGAACATCAAACCGGCAATAGGAAACAGTCTGGAAAACCACAGTAAATGTTTCTCCTGCAACCTGTTCCCTTTTTGCTAGATGAACGAACTTCGCACCACATGCTCACTTCTGAGAGATAAGTGTGTGTGAAAGCCGTACTTCACTTTTTTTGTTGGGAACACAAAGTTCCTTTTCAGCTGCAAAATCAACTCCATACATATATATGGGGAGGTACGAAATTCACTCGGTTTTACAGTGAAAACTGCAGTAACTTCAAACCACCACTAGGAAGAAGACTGAGAATCCAGGGTAAAACTTTCTCCTGCAACCCGTTCCTTTTGTGCTAGATGAACGAACGTCTCTCCACATGCTCAGTTCTCAGAGATAAGTGTGTATGAAAGCCGTTCTTCACCTAGCTTGTTGGGAACACAAAGTTTCTTTTCAGTTGCAAACTCCACTCCATAAATATATATGGGGATGTACGAGCTCCAATTCAGTTTTACAATGAAAACTGCAGGAACTTCAAACCGGCACTAGTAAACAGACAGAGATACGAGAGTAAAAGTTTCTCCTGAAACCCGTTCCCTTTTTGCTAGATGAACGAACGCGCACCACATGCTCATTTCTGAGAGATAATTGTGTGTGAAAGCAGTCCTTCACTAGCTTGTTGGGAACACAAAGTTTCTTTACAGACGCAAATTCCACTCCATATATATATA
>NW_022589245.1:0-4907 GCF_009834535.1 Camelus ferus | reverse complement strand
TTACCTTGTTGATAACAAAAGTTTCTCTTCACTTGCAAACCCCACTCGACATATATATGGGTAGGTCCTAGCTCCAACTCGGTTTTACAGTGAAAACTGCAGGAACTTCATACCGGCACTAAGAAACAGACTGAGAAACCAGAGTAAAAGTTTCTCCTGCAACCCGTTCCCTTTTTGTTAGATGAATGAAAGCCTCTCCACATGCTCAGTTCTGAGAGATAAGTGTGTGGGAAAGCCGTCATTCACCTAGCTTGTTTATGAACACTAAGTTTCTCTTCAGTTGCAAACTCAACTCCATACATATATATGGGGATGTACGAGCTCCAACTCGGTTTTACAGTGAAAACTGCAGGAACTTCAAACCGGCACTAGGAAACAGACTGAGAAACCAGAGTAAAAGTTCTCCTGCAACCGTTCCCTTTGTGCTAGATGAACGAACGTCTCTCCACATGCTGTTCTGAGATAAGTGTGTGTGAAGCCGTCCTTCACCTAGCTTGTTGAACAAAGTTTCTTTCAGTTGCAAACCCACTCCATACATATATATGGGATGTACTAGCTCCAACTCGGTTTTACAGTGAAAACTGCAGGAACTTCAACCGGCACTAGGAAACAGACTGAGAAACCAGAGTAAAAGTTTCTCCTGCAACCCGTTCCCTTTTGCTAGATGAACGAAAGTCTCTCCACATGCTCAGTTCTGAGAGATAAGTGTGTGTGAAAGCCGTCCTTAACCAAGCTTGTTGGGAACACAAAGTTTTTTCAGTTGCAAACTCCACTCCATACATATATATGGGGAGGTACTAGCTCCAACTCGGTTTTACAGTGAAAACTGCAGGAACTTCAAACCGGCACTAGGAAACAGACTGAGAACCAGAGTAAAGTTCTCCTGCAACCCGTTCCCTTGTGCTAGATGAACGAACGTCTCTCCACATGCTCAGTTCTGAGAGATAGTGTGTGTGAAGCCGTCCTTCACCTAGCTTTGTGGGAACACAAAGGTTTCTTTTTCAGTTGCAAACTCCACTCCATACATATAATGGGAGGTACTAGCTCCAACTCGGTTTTACAGTGAAAACTGCAGGAACATTCAAACCGGCACTAGGAAACAGACTGCCGAATCCAGAGTAAAAGTTTCCTCCTGCAACCGTTCCCTTGTTGCTAGATGAACGAACGTCTCTCCCATGCTCAGTTCTGAGAGATAAGTGTGTGTGAAAGCGTCCTTCACCAGCTTGTTGGGAACACAAAGTTCTTTTCAGTGCAAACTCTACTCACATACATATATATGGGGAGGTACTAGCTCCAACTCGGTTTTACAGTGAAAATTCTGCAGGAATTCAATCAACGGCACTATGGAAACAGATGAGAACCAGAGTAAAGTTTCTCCTGCACCCAGTTCCCTTTGTGCTAGATGAACGAACGTCTCTCCACATGCTCAGTTCTGAGAGATAAGTGTGTGTGAAAGCCGTCCTTCACCTAGCTTGTGGGAACACAAAGTTTCTTTTCAGTTGCAAACTCCACTCCATACATATATATGGGGAGGTACTAGCTCCAACTCGGTTTTACAGTGAAAACTGCAGGAACTTCAAACGGCACTAGGAAACAAACTGAGAAACCAGAGTAAAAGTTTCTCCTGCAACCCGTTCCCTTTGTGCTAGATGAACGACGTCTCTCCACATGCTCAGTTCTGAGAGATAAGGTGTGTGTGAAAGCCGTCCTTCACCTAGCTTGTTGGGAACACAAAGTTTCTTTCAGTTGCAAACTCCACTCCATACATATATATGGGGAGGTACTAGCTCCAACTCGGTTTTACAGTGAAACTGCAGGAACTTCAAACCGGCACTAGGAAACAGACTGAGAAACCAGAGTAAAAGTTTCTCCTGCAACCCGTTCCCTTTGTGCTAGATGAACGAACGTCTCTCCACATGCTCAGTTCTGAGAGATAAGTGTGTGTGAAAGCCGTCCTTCACCTAGCTTGTTGGGAACACAAAGTTTCTTTTCAGTTGCAAACTCCAATCCATACATATATATGGGGAGGTACTAGCTCCAACTCGGTTTTACAGTGAAAACTGCAGGAACTTCAAACCGGCACTAGGAAACAGACTGAGAAACCAGAGTAAAAGTTTCTCCTGCAACCGTTCCCTTTGTGCTAGATGAACGAACGTCTCTCCACATGCTCAGTTCTGAGAGATAAGTGTGTGTGAAAGCCGTCCTTCACCTAGCTTGTTGGGAACACAAAGTTTCTCTTCAGTTGCAAACTCCACTCCATACATATATATGGGGAGGTACTAGCTCCAACTCGGTTTTACAGTGAAAACTGCAGGAACTTCAATACGGCACTAGGAAACAGACTGAGAAACCAGAGTAAAAGTTTCTCCTGCAACCCGTTCCCTTTGTGCTAGATGAACGAACGTCTCTCCACATCTCAGTTCTGAGAGATAAGTGTGTGTGAAAGCCGTCCTTCACCTAGCTTGTTGGGAACACAAAGTTTCTTTTCAGTTGCAAAACTCCACTCCATACATATATATGGGGAGGTACTAGCTCCAACTCGGTTTTACAGTGAAAACTGCAGGAACTTCAAACCGGCACTAGGAAACAGACTGAGAAACCAGAGTAAAAGTTTCTCCTGCAACCCGTTCCCTTTGTGCTAGATGAACGAACGTCTCTCCACATGCTCATTTCTGAGAGATAAGTGTGTGTGAAAGCCGTCCTTCACCTAGCTTGTTGGGAACACAAAGTTTCTTTTCAGTTGCAAACTCCACTCCATACATATATATGGGGAGGTACTAGCTCCAACTCGGTTTTACAGTGAAAACTGCAGGAACTTCAAACCGGCACTAGGAAACAGACTGAGAAACCAGAGTAAAAGTTTCTCCTGCAACCCGTTCCCTTTGTGGCTAGATGAACGAACTGTCTCTCCACATGCTCAGTTCTAAGATAAGTGTGTGTGGGAAAGCCGTCCTTCACCTAGCTTGTTGGGAACACAAGTTTCTTTCAGTTGCAAACTCCACTCCATACATATATATGGGGAGGTACTAGCTCCAACTCGGTTTACAGTGAAAACTCTGCAGAACTTCAAACCGGCACTAGAAAAGACTGAGAACCAGAGAAAAAGTTTCTCCTGCAAACCCGTTCCCTTGTGCTAGATGAACGAAACGTCCTCTCCACATGCTCATGTTCTGAGAGATAAGTGTGTGTGAAAGCCGTCCTTCACCTAGCTTGTTGGGAACCAAAGTTTCTTTTCAGTTGCAAACTCCACCTCCATACATATATATGGGGAGGTACTAGCTCCAACTCGGTTTTACAGTGAAAACTGCAGGAACTTCAAACCGCACTAGAAAACAGGACTGAGAAACCAGAGTAAAAGTTCTCTCCTGCAACCCGTTCCTTTGTGCTAGATGAACGAACGTCTCTCCACATGCTCAGTTCTGAGAGATAAGTGTGTGTGAAAGCCGTCCTTCACCTTAGCTTGTGGGAACACAAAGTTCTTTTCAGTTGCAAACTCCACTCCATACATATATATGGGGTGGTACTAGCTCAACTCGGTTTTACAGTGAAAACTGCAGGAACTTCAAACCGGCACTAGGAAAACAGACTGAGAAACCAGAGTAAAGTTTCTCCTGCAACCCGTTCCCTTTGTGCTAGATGAACGAACGTCTCTCCACATGCTCAGTTCTGAGAGATAAGTGTGTGTGAAAGCGTCCTTCACCTAGCTTGTTGGGAACACAAAGTTTCTTTTCAGTTGCAAACTCCACTCCATACATATATATGGGGAGGTACTAGCTCCAACTCGTTTTACAGTGAAAACTGCAGGAACTTCAAACCGGCACTAGGAAACAGACTGAGAAACCAGAGTAAAAGTTTCTCCTGCAACCCGTTCCCTTTGTGCTAGATGAACGAATGTCTCTCCACAGTGCTCAGTTCTGAGAGATAAGTGTGTGTGAAGCCGTCCTTCACCTAGCTTGTTGGGAACACAAAGTTTCTTTTCAGTTGCAAACTGCACTCCATACTTATATATGGGTGGTACTAGCTCAAACTCGGTTTTACAGTGAAAACTGCAGGAACTTCAAACCGGCACTAGGAAACAGACTGAGAAACCAGAGTAAAAGTTTCTCCCACAACCCGTTCCTTTTGAGCTAGATGAACAAACGTCTCTCCACATGCTCAGTTCCGAGAGATAATTGTGTGTGAAAGCCGTCCTTCACCTAGCTTGTTGGGAACACAAAGTTTCTTTTCAGTTGCAAACTGCACTCCATACATATATATGGGGAGGTACTAGCTCAAACTCGGTTTTTACAGTGAAAACTGCAGGAACTTCAACCGCACTAGGACAACAGACTGAGAAACCAGAGTAAAAGTTTCTCCTGCAACCCGTTCCTTTTGAGCTAGATGAACAAACGTCTCTCCACATGCTCAGTTCCGAGAGATAAGTGTGTGTGAAAGCCGTCTTTCACCTAGCTTGTTGGGAACACAAAGTTTCTTTTCAGTTGCAAACTCGAATCCATACATATGTATGGGGAGGTACTAGCTCCAACTCGGTTTTACAGTGAAAACTGCAGGAACTTCATACCGGCACTAAGAAACAGACTGAGAAACCAGAGTAAAAGTTTCTCCTGCAACCCGTTCCCTATTTGTTAGATGAACGAAAGTCTCTCCACATGCTCAGTTCTGAGAGATAAGTGTGTGTGAAAGCCGTCCTTCACCTAGCTTGTTGGGAACACAAAGTTTCTTTTCATTGCAAACTCCACTCCATACATATATGAGGAGGTACAAGCTCCAACTCGGTTTTACAGTGAAACCAGGAAATTCAAACCGGCACTAGGAAACAGACTGAGAAACCAGAGTAAAAGTTTTTCTCCTGCAACCCGTTCCCTTTGTGCTAGATGACGAAGTTCTGTCCACATTCTCGGTCTGAG
>NW_022589244.1:0-4909 GCF_009834535.1 Camelus ferus | reverse complement strand
CGTAGAAAGTTCGTGGGCGCCAGACGTTTAGAAAGGATGCACAGCTTCCCAAGCCAGGCCTGGCGTGACCTCTGGCTGTAGCGCCCCCACTCCCCCGCCACCACCCGGCAGTGGGGCCTGCCCCTCCCCATCCAGGGAGAAGACAGGAGAGGGCCCAGGGGTCTGGGGCCGGGACGCCAGGCTGTCGGGCTCCCTCCTCCCGGGGCTCGCCTCTCACCACACCGCCCAGTGCAGAGTGCTCTGCTGAAGGTGTCTCAGGCCGCTGGCCACGGGATAGGGTGGCTGAGGCCAGTGCCCTTTTTGCCAGTGTCCCTCTTGCTCTGTCCAGCGAGGCTGCTTTCTGCCCGTGGGGGACCCGGTCACCAGGCCCATCTCTGGGAAGCTGGAGTTGGGAGACCTCACCCCCTTCCTGGCAGGCCTGGCTCCTGTAGGGGCCATGGGCCCAGGCCCTTCTCAGAGCTGAGTACTCTGCTGACCATTAGTGGCACATCCAGAAGCTTCCGTGCTGAGTGAGGTTGGCCGGGGCAGCACTGTTCCAGCAGACATCTCACACAGTGTGCCTCCTTTTTGGAACCGTCCTTGGTCATCTGGCCTGATGGTGTCCACAGAGCGCAGGCTGTGCCCACTGCCCCGGGATGCCAGCTTCCTGCTCTTACAGAGGAACCCCAGGGTGCCCCGGGCACTCCCGGTGAGGACAGGCAGACCCCTCAGCTCAGGTTGGTGGTAGCACCTGCTGTGCACTTGGTCCCCTGAAGGTGTGGCAGGGTGCAGGGTGTGGTCGGTGGTGGCCGTGAGGTCGGAGGATGGAGGTGCGGGTGAACATGGCCGAGAGTTCAGAGCTGGCAGGCAGCGGGCGGAGTAGTGGCTGAGCAGCTCGGAGCGATGATCGGGGTACCTCTGGGGCCTGGGGTGGCCGTGGACACACCCAGAGGACACGCTAGGCCCCCTGCCTGATCATGTTTCTGTAGTCTGGGACGATCGTCCGCTTCAGCTCCACCACCGAGGAGAAGATCCACTTCACCTGCAGGGACGGCGGGTGTGAGCACAGCTGGGGCCCCCATGCCAGCTTCCCCCAAGGACCTGGCCTCCCAGCCCGGGGCCTGCCGGCCGCGAGTGTGCTCCGGTGGGGTGGCGCGAGGACTGCGTGGGCATAGCTACGGACAGCGACGTCCCGACAGGGACAGAGAGGGACAGTGAGAGAACAGAATGGACTGGAGAGACAGAGAAGGACAGACAGTGGACAAAGGACAAGAGGGGAGAGTGAGGAGACAGTGACGGGACTGTGAGGGGACAGGAAGGGGACAGGGAGGGACAGGGAGGGACAGCGAGTGGACAGGGAAGGGGGACTGTGCGGGCACTGTGTGGGGACAGCAGGGACAGCTGGCCTGGCCCGCCCACCTTGAAGAGGGTCACTGTGGCGCTGTAGCACACGCTGAGCAGGAAGAGGTGATGAAGATGGAGATGGGGTCCACAGCCCAGTCCAGCTCCCCGCTCTGGGCCTCGGCACAGCTCTCCTCCTCCAGGAGTGGCTCTGGACAGGGAGGGGGTGGTCAGCTCTGTGGCTGCCCGTGACGTGCCAGGGCAGGGTCAGTGGCGCCTGAGTGTGGGTCTCTCTGTGACCGGGCAGGTGGGGCACTAGGATCCCCCTGGGTGGCTGGATCAATGGTTCCCTGAGGTCAATCCCTGGGCACCGACCTCGTGTCCCCGTTCCTCCAGCTTGGGCCTCAGTCTTGGCCGGACTCCTTGGGCCCAGATCTCGGCCTGGCCAGTGGGGTGTCCCTCATCCTCTCCTCTGCGGTGCCTTTCATGGGGTCCTCTGGGGAGAGGGTGCCCTGACCCCTGCCTTCCCTCCCACTGGAGGCCAGGCCTAGACGGCAGGGGTCTGCAGAGCAGGTCTGTGGTGGGTACTACTGCAGGGAAGGGCGGAGGCAACCTTGGGGTGTCCCTGTGTGCCCGAGGGGTTGGGGTGGGCGTGCTAGGGACCAATGGAGTGTTGGGTCTCTGTGTGTTGAGGAGGGGGCGCAGGTGTCCTGGGGAGAGGAGGGGTGGGGGTCTGAGCTGGCCAGTGTGGTCAGAGTGTGGTCAGTGCTGCTGGGGCTTTGAGGAGTGGGGAACAAGCTGGTGTCCACAGAGGGTTCACGAGACCTGGCTCCAGGCTCTGTTCTGGCCCTGGGCGGGTACCCCATTGAGGACCCAGTGAGCAAGGCTGGCTTGTGTGCACTTGTGTGGTTGTGCCCTTGTGTGCAGTTGCACAGGCACATGCGTGTGCGTGAGTTTGCAGGTGGACGAGGGGTGTGCAGGCTGGTGTGCTCCATGAGAGGGCTTTTTTCCTACGAGTCTGGGTGAGTGTCCCCTCGAGTGTACAGATCTGGCCCTGAGCACCTCGCCTGCGGGAGGGTGGGGCCTGATCTCTGTGTGTCCTGGGAGCAGGAGGCCTGTGCCCCCATCGCCGGCCAGGCGTGGCTCCCATGTTGACAGGGTGTCAGCACGTGGTTTCTCTAGGCCCCAGGGATAGGAACTGCGGGGACAAGGACCTGCCACTGTCCCACAGTTGGGCTTGGACAGAGGTGGGAAGAACCGTGCACTTATTTCCGTGAGGGTTCCTGCGAGGCTTTACCCGTCCCCTCTACACACTCCAGCCTGAGTAGGTGCTGGCCAGACGCTGGACCCTGGGGAGCTGCTGCCTCTGGCAGAGCCCCCTCTGTGGCCTCGGGCTGTTGCCTACCTCCGTTGACACCAGGTTTGTCCTCAGAGCGTGGCCTGCCCCCGCCTCCCGCAGGCCCGGCGAGCGCCGGAGCTCTGCACAGAAAGAACCATGACAGGGTTGCAGGGCCCCAGGGAGGCACTGGGTGTTTTATTTCATGCTGGCCCGGGAGGTATGTACACAGGGGTGGGGCTCAGGCATCCGTGCTGGACCCTGAGGGCCTCGGGGAGGGGTGTTCGCTGGGGTGCCGGGGTGAGGCTCATTTACCCGAAGACTGGGTGATGGATTTCTGGGTGGAGTGGTTGTGCAGGGCCTCGTGCATCACCACACAGGTGAAGGTTTCTCTCTGCTGCCACGTGTTCTTTCCCACCGAGAGCTTGCTGTAGAGGAAGTAGGTCCCGTCGTTGTCCTGCTGGGGCAGCGTGGTGGCGTAGGCGCCCTCTGACTCCGGCTGCCCGTTCCTCTGCCACTCAACGTTGATGTCAGGTGGGTAGAAGCCTTTGACCAGGCAGGTTACGCTCACGGTGTCCTTGGCCAGCTCTTCCCTGTGTGGGGCCAGGGTGTACACCTGCGGCTCCTGGGTCTGCCCTGTGGGGACAGGCGTGTCTGTGAGCCCGACGGTCACTCCGAGCAGCCCCACAGGACCCTCCCACGCCCGTTGTCCGTCCCACCTTTGGCCTTGGAGATGGTCCTCTCGATGGGGGCCGGGAGAGCTTTGTTGTTGACCTTGCACTTGAACTCCTTCCCCGTCAGCCAGTCCTGGTGCTTGATTGTCAGGATGCTGACCACGCGGTACGTGCTGTTGAACTGTTCCTCCTTTGGCTTTGTCTCAGCCGTGTGTACCTCTTTGTCACCCACGGACCAGCTGAACTCTATCTCAGGGTCTTCTTTACCCACGTCCACCACAACGCACGTGACCTTAGGTGTTAGGGTGATGGAGAGGACGTCCTTGGGTTTCGGGGGGAAGATGAAGACCGTGGGCCCTCCAAGGAGCTCAGGGGCTGGTGGGGGAAACAAGATGTGGGTCAGCACCTGGACAGGCCTCCTGTAGGGCACATGTTTCCCTCATCAGGCAGGGCCTGGTGTCTGGTCACTTCCCTGTGATGGAGGGTGTAGCCTCGCTCCCTTACCTGGGCATTTGGGACACTGGGAGCTGGGGTCTTCGGGGTGGTGCGCTGCAGAGAGAGCAGATGGGGGATTACTGTGGGCGGGAGATGGCCCTGGGTGGAGTTTAGGTCAGGGACAGGTTGTGGAAGGTGCGGATCGGCACCAGTTCTGTGGGTTAGAGTTGTCCAGCCTGTGCCCATCTTGAACCTGGTGGAAACACCCAGAGGACCCCTCACAGCCTGGGAGGCCTTCAGGTGAGGTGACCTCATCTCCTCTGATGCCCTGGGCAGAGGTCATCATCCTGGCATGTGGTTCGAGCCAGGAGGTGGGCTGACCTCGGTCCTGTCTGGGAGTGGACGCCCTCCCTGAGGCCTGTCCACTTATCCACACGCTTGTCCACCTTGGTGCTGCTGGCCGGGTGGGCTACGTCGCAGATGAAGGTCTTGCCGGACGAGGTGCTGGGGGCAGGGTCACCAAGCTGCTGAGGGTGTAGAGCCCCGAGGACATGAGAATGGACGGGAAGGTGTGGAAGCCGCTGGACATGGCGCCCGAGTACCAGGTCACCGTCACCGGCTCAGGGATGTAGCCCCAGACCAGGCAGCCGAAGGCCACCGTGGAGCCAGGCGTGTCCCCACATCTAGCAGTCAGGGGATAGACCGATGGGACCTTGGTGGAGACTGCAAGAAAGCAGGCTGTGTGACCACCAGGGCTTCACCCCTGGGAGGGTCCAGGCAGGGTGTCACGAGCCCAGGTCTGGGCACCCCTGAGCCCAGCGCCCACGTGCTTCCAGATTGTCTGCAAAGCAGCTGGCCGGCAGGGCCCTCACCACCTGGCGCCTCGTGCCTCTGCAGCTGTGGGTCAGCGCTGGGTGATCACCTGGGTGACAGCCCCCCAGGTCCCTGACCTCCTGCAAGTGCCTGGCCTGACTGAGCCCTGTGTCTGAGTCCTGACCAGTGCTGCCTGCTCCCGGCCAGCGTCTGCTGGTCCCCTGAGCTCACCGTCCTGCTGCCCCAGCCCGGCCCTGCCCTGGGTGAGCGGGCCTCTGCTTGGCGTGGTGGGCCTCCACCACCCAGAAGCCTGCTCGTGGCCCCTCGCCTG
>NW_022589243.1:0-4911 GCF_009834535.1 Camelus ferus | reverse complement strand
TCCTTCACCTAGCTTGTTGGGAACACAAAGTTTCTTTTCAGTTGCAAATTCCACTGCATACATATATGGGGAGGTACTAGCTGCAATCTCTGTTTTTACAGTGAAACTGCAGGAACTTCAAAACCGGCACTAGGAAACAGACTGAGAACCACATAAATTTCCCCTGCAATCCGTTCCTTTGTGCTAGATGAACGAACGTCTCTCCACATGCTCAGTTCTGAGAGATAAGTGTGTGTGAAAGCCGTCCTTCACATAGGTGGTTGGAACACAAAGTTTTCTCTTCAGTTGCAAACACCACTCTTACTAATATGGGAGGTATTAGCTCCACTCGGTTTTACGTGAAAACGGCAGGAACTTCAAAACCGGCACTAGGAAACAGACAGAAACCACAGTAAAGATTCCCTGCAACCCGTTCCCTTTGTGCTAGATGAACGAACGTCTCTCCACATGCTCAGTTCTGAGATAAGTGTCTTGAAAGCCGTCCTTCACCTAGCTTGTTGGGAACACAAAGTTTCTTTATCATAGTGCAAACTCCACTACCATACATATATATGGGGAGGGAGTACTAGCTCTCCAACATCGGTTTACAGTGAAACTGCAGGAACTTCCAAACCGGCCCTAGGAAACAAGACTGAGAATCCAGGAGTAAAAGTTTTCTTCCTTCAGAACCTGTTCACTTTGTGCTAGATGAACGAAACGTGCTCTCCCACATCGCAGTTTCTGAGATGATAAGTGAGTTGTGAAGCCTGCCCTTCACCTTAGCTTGTTGGGAAACAGAAAGTTCTTTTCAGTTGGACAAATCACACTCCATACATATATATGGGGAGGTACTAGCTCCAACTCGGTTTTACAGTGAAAACTGCAGGAACTTCAACCGGCACTATGGGAACAGACTGAGAAACCAGAGTAAAAGTTTCTCCTGCAACCCGTTCCCTTTGTGCTAGATGAACGAACGTCTCTCCACATGCTCAGTTTCTGAGAGATAAGTGTGTGATGAAAGCCGTCCTTCACCTAGCTTGTTGGGAACACAAAGTTCTTTTCAATTTGCAAACTCCAGTCCATACATATATATGGGGAGGTACTAGCTCCAACTCGGTTTTACAGTGAAGAACTGCAGGAACTTCAAACAGGCACTAGAAACAGACTGAGAAAACAGAGTAAAGTATTCTCCTGCACACCGATTCCCTTTGTGCTAGATGAACGAACGTCTCTCCACATGCTCAGTTCTGAGAGATAAGTGTGTGTGAAAGCCGTCCTTCACCTAGCTTGTTGGGAAAACAAAGTTTCTTTTCAGTTGCAAACATCCCATCCATACATATATATGGGGAGGTACTGCTTCCAACTCGGTTTTTACAGTGAAAACGGCAGGAACTTCAAACCGGCACTAGGAAACAGACTGAGAAACCAGAGTAAAAGTTTCTCCTGCAACCGCGTTCCCTTTGTGCTAGATGAACGAAACGTCTCTCCACATGCTCAGTTCTGAGAGATAAGTGTGTGTGAAAGCCGTCCTTCACCTAGCTTGTTGGGAACACAAAGTTTCTTTTCAGTTGCAAACTCCACTCCATACATATATATGGGGAGGTACTAGCTCCAACTCGGTTTTACAGTGAAAACTGCAGGAACTTCAAACCGGCACTAGGAAACAGACTGAGAAACCAGAGTAAAAGTTCTCCTGCAACCCGTTCCCTTTGTGCTAGATGAACGAACGTCTCTCCACATGCTCAGTTCTGAGAGATAAGTGTGTGTGAAAGCCGTCCTTCACCTAGCTTGTTGGGAACACAAAGTTTCTTTCAGTTGCAAACTCCACTCCATACATATATATGGGGAGGTACTAGCTCCAACTCGTTTTAACAGTGAAAACTGCAGGAACTTCAAACCGGCACTAGGAAACAGACTGAGAAACCAGAGTAAAAGTTTCTCCTGCCAAACCCGTTCCCTTGTGCTAGATGAACGAACGTCTCTCCCACATGCTCAGTTCTGAGAGATAAGTGTGTGTGAAAAGCCGTCCTTCACCTAGCTTGTTGGGAACACAAAGTTTCTCTTCAGTTGCAAACTCCACTCCATACATATATATGGGGAGGGTACTAGCTCCAACTCGGTTTTACAGTGAAAACTGCAGGAACTTCAAACCGGCACTAGGAAACAGACTGAGAAACCAGAGTAAAAGTTTCTCCTGCAAACCCGTTCCCCTTTGTGCTAGATGAACGAACGTCTCTCCACATGCTCAGTTCTGAGAGATAAGTGTGTGTGAAAGCCGTCCTTCACCTAGCTTGTTGGGAACACAAAGTTTCTTTCAGTTGCAAACTCCACTCCATACATATATATGGGAGGTAACTAGCTCCAACTCGGTTTTACAGTGAAAACTGCACGGAACTTCAAACCGGCACTAGGAAACAGACTGAGAACCAGAGTAAAAGTTTCTCCCTGCAACCCGTTCCCTTTGTGCTAGATGAACGAACGTCTCTCCACATGCTCAGTTCTGAGAGATAAGTGTGTGTGAAAGCCGTCCTTCACCTAGCTTGTTGGGAACACAAAGTTTCTTTTCAGTTGCAAACTCCACTCCATACATATATATGGGGAGGTACTAGCTCCAACTCGGTTTACAGTGAAAACTGCAGGAACTTCAAACCGGCACTAGGAAACAGACTGAGAAACCAGAGTAAAAGTTTCTCCTGCAACCCGTTCCCTTTGTGCTAGATGAACGAACGTCTCTCCACATGCTCAGTTCTGAGAGATAAGTGTGTGTGAAAGCCGTCCTTCACCTAGCTTGTTGGAAACACAAAGTTTCTTTCAGTTGCAAACTCCACTCCATACATATATATGGGGAGGTACTAGCTCCAACTCGGTTTTACAGTGAAAAACTGCAGGAACTTCAAACCGGCACTAGGAAACAGACTGAGAAACCAGAGTAAAAGTTTCTCCTGCAAACCCGTTCCCTTTGTGCTAGATGAACGAACGTCTCTCCACATGCTCAGTTCTGAGAGATAAGTGTGTGTGAAAGCCGTCCTTCACCTAGCTTGTTGGGAACACAAAGTTTCTTTTCAGTTGCAAACTCCACTCCATACATATATATGGGGAGGTACTAGCTCCAACTCGGTTTTACAGTGAAAACTGCAGGAACTTCAAACCGGCACTAGGAAACAGACTGAGAAACCAGAGTAAAAGTTTCTCCTGCAACCCGTTCCCTTTGTGCTAGATGAACGAACGTCTCTCCACATGCTCAGTTCTGAGAGATAAGTGTGTGTGAAGCCGTCCTTCACCTAGCTTGTTGGGAACACAAAGTTTCTTTTCAGTTGCAAACTCCACTCCATACATATATATGGGGAGGGTACTAGCTCCAACTCGATTTTACAGTGAAAACTGCAGGAAAATTCAAACCGGCACTAGGAAACAGACTGAGAAACCAGAGTAAAAGTTTCTCCTGCAACCCGTTCCCTTTGTGCTAGATGAACGAACGTCTCTCCACATGCTCAGTTCTGAGAGATAAGTGTGTGTGAAAGCCGTCCTTCACCTAGCTTGTTGGGAACACAAAGTTTCTTTTCAGTTGCAAACTCCACTCCATACATATATATGGGGAGGTACTAGCTCCAACTCGGTTTTACAGTGAAAACTGCAGGAACTTCAAACCGGCACTAGGAAACAGACTGAGAACCAGAGTAAAATTTCTCCATGCAACCCGTTCCCTTTGTGCTAGATGAACGAACGTCTCTCCACATGCTCAGTTCTGAGAGATAAGTGTGTGTGAAAGCCGTCCTTCACCTAGCTTGTTGGGAACACAAAGTTTCTTTTCAGTTGCAAACTCCACTCCATACATATATATGGGGAGGTAAGTAGCTCCAACTCGGTTTTACAGTGAAAACTGCAGGAACTTCAAACCGGCACTAGGAAACAGACTGAGAAACCAGAGTAAAAGTTTCTCCTGCAACCCATTCCCTTTGTGGTATATGAACGAACGTCTCTCCACATGCTCAGTTCTGAGAGATAAGTGTGTGTGAAAGCCGTCCTTAACCGAGCTTGTTGGGAACACAAAGTTTCTTTTCAGTTGCAAACATCTCTCCATACATATATATAGGGAGGTACTAGCTCCAACACGGTTTTACAGTGAAAACGGCAGGAACTTCAAACCGGCACTAGGAAACAGACTGAGAAACCACAGTAAAAGATTCCCCTGCAACCCGTTCCCTTTGTGCTAGATGAACGAACGTCTCTCCACATGCTCAGTTCTGAGAGATAAGTGTCTGTGAAAGCCGTCCTTCACCTAGCTTGTTGGGAACACAAAGTTTCTTTTCAGTTTGCAAACACTCTCCATACATATATATGGGGAGGTACTAGCTCCACTCGGTTTTGCAGTGAAAACGGCAGGAACTTCAAACCGGCACTAGGAAACAGACAGAGAAACCAGAGTAAAAGTTTCTCCTGCAACCCGTTCCCTTTGTACTAGATGAACGAACGTCTCTCCACATGCTCAGTTCTGAGAGATAAATGTGTGTGAAAGCCGTCCTTCACCTAGCTTGTTGGGAATACAAAGTTTCTTTTCAGTTGCAGACTCCACTCCATACATATATATGGGGAGGTACTAGCTCCAACTCTGTTTTACAGTGAAATCTGCAGGAACATAAAACCGGCAATAGGAAACAGACAGAGAAACCAGAGTAAAAGTTTCTCCTGCAACCCGTTACTTTGTGCTAGATGAACGAACGTCTCTCCACATGCTCAGTTCTGAGAGATAAGTGTGTGTGAAAGCCGTCCTTCACCTAGCTTGTTGGGAACACAAAGTTTCTTTTCATTTGCAAATTCCACTCCATACATATATATGGGGAGGTACTAGCTGCATCTCTGTTTTACAGTGAAAACTGCAGGAACTTCAAACCGGCACTAGGAAACAGACTGAGAAACCAGAGTAAAAGTTTC
>NW_022589242.1:0-4921 GCF_009834535.1 Camelus ferus | reverse complement strand
TAGGAGCCTTCGAGTGTCTCCCCGAGTCCCTCCCAGTGCGGGCTCGGGGAAAGGCGGGTTTGGGCTGAATCGCAGGTAGCATTAGTGCCTCCCCATTGACAGGGGAGGTAATTAGCGGAATTCCCCTGCCAGGGAACACTGTGACACCAGGCAGCTGCGTGGAGGGCGGCCCCGAACCTCCCCCACACAGTCAGCCGTGTTCCGGAATTCTGATGTGGGGAAGTTCCGTTTCTTGTCTGCAGCACCCGGTTCTCCTAGGAGCCTTTCGAGTCTTCTCCCCAGTCCCTCCATTTGCGGGCTGCCGGGGAAAAGAAGGGGGTTGTGCTGGAAAAGCAGGTAGCATCTAGTGCCTCCCCATGGACAAGGGAGGTAATTACCGGCCTTCCCCTGCCAGGAACACCTGTGACACCAGGAAGCTGCGTGGAGGGCGGCCCCGAACCTCTCCCACAACAGTCATCCGTGTTCCGGAATTCTGATTGTGGGGAGGTTCCGTTTCTGTCTGCAGCAAACCGGGTTCTCCTAGGAGCATTTTGAGTGTCTTCCCCAGCCCTCACTGTGCGGGCTGCCGGGGAAAGCGGGGTTGGCCTGGAAAGCAGGTAGCATCTAGTGCCTCCCCATGGACAAGGGAGGTAATTAGCGGAATTCCCCCTGACAGGGAAACAACTGAGACACCAGGAAGCTGCGAGGAGTGCGGCCCTAAACCTCACCCACACAGTCCCGTGTTCCGGAATTCTGAGTGTGGGAGGTTCCGTCTTATGTCTGCAGCACACCCGGGTTCTCCTAGGACCTTCGAGTGTCTTCCCCAGTCCCTCCCTGTGCGGGCTGCTGGGGAAAGGCGGGGGTTGGGCTGGAAAAACAGGTAGGCATCTAGTGCCCTCCCATGGACAGGGGAGAGTAATTAGCGGACTTCTCCCTGCCAGGGACACCTGTGACACCAGGCAGCTGGTGGAGTGCGGCCCCGAACCTCCCCACACACAGTCAGCCGTGTTCCGGAATTCTGAGTGTGGGGAGGTTCCGTCTTCAGTCTGCAGCACCCGGGTTCTCCTAGGAGCCTTTCGAGTGTCTTCCCGAGTCCCACCCAGTGCGGGCTTCCGGGAAAGGCGGGGTTTGGGCTGGAATCGCAGGTAGCATCTAGTGCCTCCCCATTGACAGGGAGGGTAATTAGCGGAATTCCCCCTGCCAGGGAACACCTGTGACACCAGGCAGCTGCGTGGAGTGCGGCCCCGAACCTCCCCCACACAGTCAGCCGTGTTCCGGAATTCTGAGTGTGGGGAGGTTCCGTCTTCTGTCTGCAGCACCCGGGTTCTCCTAGGAGCCTTTCGAGTGTCTTCCCCGAGTCCCTCCCAGTGCGGGCTTCCGGGGAAAGGCGGGGTTTGGGCTGGAATCGCAGGTAGCATCTAGTGCCTCCCCATTGACAGGGGAGGTAATTAGCGGAATTCCCCCTGCCAGGGAACACCTGTGACACCAGGCAGCTGCGTGGAGGGCGGCCCCGAACCTCCCCCACACAGTCAGCCGTGTTCCGGAATTCTGATGTGGGGAAGTTCCGTCTTCTGTCTGCAGCACCGGTTCTCCTAGGAGCCTTCGAGTGTCTTCCCCAGTCCCTCCATTTGCGGGCTGCCGGGGAAAGAAGGGGTTGTGCTGGAACCGGCAGGTAGCATCTAGTGCCTCCCCATGGACCAGGGAGGTAATTACGGACTTCCCCCTGCCAGGGAACACCTGTGACACAGGAAGCTGCGTGGAGGGCGGCCCCGAACCTCTCCCACACAGTCATCCGTTGTTCCGGAATTCTGATTGTGGGGAGGTTCTTTCTCGTCTGCAGCAACCGGTTCTCCTAGGAGCCTTTCGAGTGTCTTCCCCCAGTCCCTCCATTTGCGGGCTGCCGGGGAAAGAGGGGGTTGTGCTGGAACGCAGGTAGCATCTAGTGCCTCCCCATGGACAAGGGAGTAATTACCGGCCTTCCCCTGCCAGGGACACCTGTGACACCAGGAAGCTGGTGAGGGCGGCCCACTCTCCCACACAGTATCCGTGTTCCGGAATTCTGATTGTGGGGAGGTTCCGTCTTCTGTCTGCAGCAACCGGGTTCTCTAGGAGCCTTTTGAGTGTCTTCCCCCAGTCCTCACTGTGCGGGCTGCGGGGAAAGGCGGGGGTTTGGCCTGGAAAGCAGGTAGCATCTAGTGCCTCCCATGGACAAGGGAGGTGGTAATTAGTGACTTCCCCCTGCCAGGGAACCCATGTGACACCAGGCAGCTGCGTGGAGGTCGGCCCCGAACCACCCCCACACAGTCAGCCGTGTTCCGGGATTCTGAGTGTGGGGAGGTTCCGTCTTCTGTCTGCAGCACCCGGGTTCACCTAGGAGCCCTTCGAGTGTCTTCCCAGATTCCCTCCCTGTGCGGGCTGCCGGGGAAAGTGGGAGTTGTGCTGGAAACGCAGGTAGCATCTAGTGCCTCCCCATGGACAGGGGAGGTAATTAGCGGACTTCTCCCTGCCAGGGAACACCTGTGACACCAGGCAGCTGCGTGGAGTGCGGCCCCGAACCTCCCCCACACAGTCAGCCGTGTTCCGGAATTCTGAGTGTGGGGAGGTTCCGTCTTCAGTCTGCAGCACCCGGGTTCTCCTAGGAGCCTTTCGAGTTTTCCCGAGTCCCTCCCAGTGCGGGCTTCCGGGGGAAAGCGGGGGTTTGGGCTGGAATCGCAGGTAGCATCTAGTGCTTCCCATTGACAGGGGAGGTAATTAGCGGAATTCCCCTGCCAGGGAACACCTGTGACACAGGCAGCTGCATGGAGGGCGGACCGAACTCCCCCACACAGTCAGCCGTGTCCGGAATTCTGATTGTGGGGAAGTTCCGTCTTCTGTCTGCAGCACCCGGGTTCTCTAGGAGCCTTTCGAGTGTCTCCCCCAGTCCCTCCTTTGCGGGCTGCCGGGGAAAGAAGGGGGTTGTGCTGGAAAACGCAGGTAGCATCTAGTGCCTCCCCATGGACAAGGGAGGTAATTACGGCCTTCCCCCTGCCAGGGAACACCTGTGACACCAGGAAGCTGCGTGGAGGGCGGCCCCGAACCTCTCCCACACAGTCATCCGTGTTCCAGAATTCTGATTGTGGGGAGGTTCCGTCTTCTGTCTGCAGCAACCGGGTTCTCCTAGGAGCCTTTCGAGTGTCTTCCCCCAGTCCCTCCATTTGCGGGCTGCCGGGGAAAGAAGGGGGTTGTGCTGGAAACGCAGGTAGCATCTAGTGCCTCCCCATGGACAAGGGAGGTAATTACCGGCCTTCCCCCTGCCAGGGAACACCTGTGACACCAGGAAGCTGCGTGCAGGGCGGCCCCGAACCTCTCCCACACAGTCATCCGTGTTCCGGAATTCTGATTGTGGGGAGGTTCCGTCTTAGTCTGCAGCAACCGGGTTTCCTAGGAGCCTTTTGAGTGTCTTCCCCCAGTCCTCACTGTGCGGGCTGCCGGGAAAGGCGGGGGGTTGGCCTGGAAAAAGCATGTAGCATCTAGTGCCTCCCCATGGACAAGGGAGGTAATTAGTGGACTTCCCCTGCCGGGAACACTTGTGACTCCAGGCATCTGCGTGGAGTACGGCCCCGGACCACCCCCACACAGTCAGCCGTGTTCCGGGATTCTGATGTGGGGAGGTTCCGTCTTCTGTCTGCAGCACCCGGGTTCACCTAGGAGCCCTTCGAGTGTCTTCCCAGATTCCCTCCCTGTGCGGGCTGCGGGGAAAGTGGGAGTTGTGCTGGAAAGCAGGTAGCATCTAGTGCCTCCCCATGGACAGGGGAGGTAATTAGCGGACTTCTCCCTGCCAGGGAACACCTGTGACACCAGGCAGCTGCGTGGAGTGCGGCCCAGAACCTCCCCCACACAGTCAGCCGTGTTCCGGAATTCTGAGTGTGGGGAGGTTCCGTCTTCAGTCTGCAGCACCCGGGTTCTCCTAGGAGCCTTTCGAG
Organism: Camelus ferus; assembly: GCF_009834535.1. NCBI lineage: Eukaryota > Metazoa > Chordata > Mammalia > Artiodactyla > Camelidae > Camelus > Camelus ferus. The sequence goes on along the minus strand of NW_022589242.1, from coordinate 980 downwards.
TGTCTTCCCCGAGTCCCTCCCAGTGCGGGCTTCCGGGGAAAGGCGGGGTTTGGGCTGGAATCGCAGGTAGCATCTAGTGCCTCCCCATTGACAGGGGAGGTAATTAGCGGAATTCCCCCTGCCAGGGAACACCTGTGACACCAGGCAGCTGCATGGAGGGCGGCCCCGAACCTCCCCCACACAGTCAGCCGTGTTCCGGAATTCTGATTGTGGGGAAGTTCCGTCTTCTGTCTGCAGCACCCTGGTTCTCCTAGGAGCCTTCGAGTGTCTTCCCCCAGTCCCTCCATTTGCGGGCTGCCGGGGAAAGAAGGGGGTTGTGCTGGAAACGCAGGTAGCATCTAGTGCCTCCCCATGGACAAGGGAGGTAATTACCGGCCTCTCCCCTGCCAGGGAACACCTGTGACACCAGAAGCTGCGTGGAGGGCGGCCCCGAACCTCTCCCACACAGTCATCCGTGTTCCAGAATTCTGATTGTGGGAGGTTCCGTCTTCTGTCTGCAGCAACCGGGTTCTCCTAGGAGCCTTTCGATTGTCTTCCCCCAGTCCCTCCATTTGCGGGCTGCCGGGGAAAGAAGGGGGGGTTGTGCTGGAAACGCAGGTAGCATCTAGTGCCATCCCCATGGACAAGGGAGGTAATTACCGGCCTTCCCCCTCCAGGAACACCTGTGACACCAGGAAGCTGCGTGCAGGGCGGCCCGAACTCTCCCACACAGTCATCCGTGTTCGGAATTCTGATTGTGGGGAGGTTCCGTCTTATGTCTGCAGCAACCGGGTTCTCCTAGGAGCCTTTGAGTGTCTTCCCCCAGTCCCTCACTGTGCGGGCTGCCGGGGAAAGGCGGGGGTTGGCTGGAAAGCAGGTAGCATCTAGTGCCTCCCCATGGACAAGGGAGGTAATTAGTGGACTTCCCCCTGCCGGGAACACATGTGACACCAGGCAGCTGCGTGGAGGTCGGCCACGAACCACCCCACACAGTCAGCGCC
>NW_022589241.1:0-4929 GCF_009834535.1 Camelus ferus | reverse complement strand
TGCACTTTCACTGTAAAACGAGTTGGAGCTAGTACCAACCCAGTTTATGTATGGAGTTTTAGTTTGCAACTGAAAAAGAAACTTTGTGTTCCCAACAAGCTAGTTGAAGGACGGCTTTCACACACCTTCTGCTCTCAGATCTGAGCATGTGGAGAGACGTTCTTACATCTCAGCACAAAGGGAACGGGTTGCAGGATAAATTTTACTCTGGTTCTCAGTCTGATTCCTAGTGCCGGTTTGAAGTTCGTAAGTTTTCACCGTAAAAACGAGTTGGAGCTAGCACCAACAAATATATATGTATGGATGGTAGTTTGCAACTGAAAGAAACTTTGTGTTCCCAACAAGCAAGGTGAAGGACGACTTTCACACACACTTCTCCTCAGAACTGAGCATGTGGAGAGACTTTCGTTCATCTATCACAAATGGAACGGGTTGCCAGGAGAAACTTTTACTCTGGATTCTCATCTGTTTCCAAGTGCCGTTTGAAGTTCCTGCAGTTTTCACTGTAAAAACGAGTTGGAACTACTACCTCCCAATATATATCTATGCAGTGAACTTTCTACTAAAAGACTTTGTGTTCCCAACAAGTAGGTGAGAGGCTTTCACACACACTTCTCTCTCAGAACTGAGCATGTGGAGAGACGTTCGTTCATCTAGCACAAGGGAAACGGGTTGCAGGAGGAACTATTACTCTGGTTCTCAGTCTGATTCCAAGTGCCGGTTTGAAGTCCCTGCAGTTTTCACTGTAAAAACAGTTGGAGCTAGTACCTCCCCTAATATGTATGGAGTGTACTTTGCAACACTACATAGAAACTTTGTGTTACCAACAGTTAGGTGAAGGGAGGCTTTCCACACTTCTCTTCTCGAACTGAGCATGTGGAGAGACGTTCGTTCATCTAGCAAAAAGGGAACGGTTCAGGAGAATTTCTCTGGTTTCTCAGTCTGTTTCCTAGTGTCGGTTAGAAGTTCCTGCAGTTTTCACTGTAAAAACGAGTTGGAGTTAGTACCAACCCATATATATGTATGGAGTGTAGTTTGCAACTGAAAAGAAACTTTGTGTTCCCAACAGCTAGGTGAAGGACGGCTTTCACACACACTCTCTCTTAGAACTGAGCATGTGGAGAGACGTTCGTTCATCTAGCACAAGGAACGTTTGCAGGTGAAACTTTTACTCTCGTTTCTCAGTCTTTGCCAAGTGCCGGTTTGAATTTCCTGCAATTTCACTGTAAAAACGAGTTGGAGCTAGTACCAACCCTCCCCATATATGTATGGAATGTACTTTCCAACTAAAGAAACTTTGTGTTCCCAACAGGATAGGTGAAGGACGGCATTCACACACACTTCTCTCTCAGAACTGAGCATGTGGAAGACGTTCGTTCATCTAGCACAAGGGACTGTTGCAGGAGAAACTTTTTACTCTGTTTCTCAGTCTGTTTCCTAGTACCCGGTTTGAATTCCTGCAGATTTTCACTGTAAAAACGAGTTGGCTAGTACCATCTCCCCATAATATGTATGAATGTACTTTCCAACTAAAGAAACTTTGTGTTCCACAACGGATAGGTGAAGGACGGCATTCACACACACTTATCTCTCACTGAGCAGTGAGAGACGTTCGTTCATCTAGCACAAGGGAACGGGTTCAGGAGAACCTTTTACTCTGGTTTCTCAATCGTTTCCTAGTGCCGGTTTTGAAGTTCCTGCATTTTCACTGTAAAAACGAGTTGGAGCTAAAACCAACCAATATATATATGGAGTGTAGTTTGCAACTGAAAAGAAACTTTGTGTTCCCAACAGCTAGGTGAAGGACGGCTTCACACCACTTCTCTCTCAAACTGAGGTGGAGAGACGTTCGTTCATCTAGCACAAATGGAACGGGTCAGGAGAAATTTACTCTGGTTTCTCAGTCTGTTTCCTAGTGCCGGTTTGAAGTTCCTGCAGTTTTCACTGTAAAACGAGTTTGGAGCTAGTACCAACCCATATATATGTATTGAGTGTACTTTGCAACTAAAAAGAAACTTTGTGTTCCCACAAGCTAGGTGAAGTAAGGCTTTCACACACACTTCTCTCTCAGAACTGAGCATGTGGAGACGTTCGTTCATCTATCACAAATGGAACGGTTGCAGGAGAAATTTTACTCTGGATTCTCATCTGTTTTCCAAGTGCCGGTTTGAAGTTCCTGCAGTTTTCACTGTAAAAACGAGTTGGTGCTAGTACCAACCCATATATATGTATGGAGTGTAGTTTGTAACTGTAAAGAACTTTGTGTTCCCAACAGATATGAAGTCGGCTTTTCACACACACTTCTCTCTCAGAACTGAGCTTGTGGAGAGACGTTCGTTCATCTAGCACAAAGAGAACGTGTTGCAGGAGAAACTTTTACTCTCTGGTTTTCTAAGTCTGTTTCAAGTGCCCGGTTTGAAGTTCCTGCAGTTTTCACTGTAAAAACGAGTTGGATCTAGTACTTCCCCATATATATGTATGGAGTGTACTTGCAACTACATAGAAACTTTTGTTCCCACAAGCTAGGTGAAGGACGGCTTTCAAACACACTTACCTCTCAGTACTGAGCATGTGGAGAGACGTTCGTTCATCTAGCACAAAGGGAACAGGTTGCAGGAGAAACTTTAAACTCTGGCTTCTCAGTCGGTTTCCTAGTTCCTGTTTTGAAGTTCCTGCACTTTTCACTGTAAACGGAGTTGAGCTAGTACCAACCCATGTTTATGTATGGATTTTAGTTTGCAACTGAAAAGAACTTTGTGTTCCCAACAAGCTAGTTGAAGACGGCTTTCACACACACTTCTCCTCAGAACTGAGCATGTGGAGACGTTCTTACATCTAGCACAAAGGGAACGTGTTGCAGGAGAACTTTTACTCTGGTTTTCAGTCTGTTTACAAGTGCCGGTTTGATGTTCCTTCATTTTCACTGTAAAACGAGTTGGAGCTAGTACTTCCCCATATCTATGTATGGATGTACTTGCAACTACATAGAAACTTTGTGTTCCCAACAAGCAGGTGAAGGACGGCTTTCGACACACTTACCTCCATACTGAGCATGTGGAGAGACGTTCGTTCATCTAGCACAAAGGGAACAGGTTGCAGGAGAAACTTTAACTCTGGCTTCTCAGTCGTTTCCTAGTGCCTGTTTGAAGTTCCTGCACTTTTCACTGTAAACGAGTTGGAGCTAGTACCAACCCAGTTTTGTATGGAGTTTTAGTTTGCAACTGAAAAGAAACTTTGTGTTCCCAACAAGCTAGTTGAAGGACGGCTTTCACACACACTTCTCTCTCAGAACTGAGCATGTGGAGAGACGTTCTTACATCTAGCACAAAGGGAACGTGTTGCAGGAGAAACTTTTACTCTGGTTTCTCAGTCTGTTTACAAGTGCCGGTTTGAAGTTCCTGCAGTTTTCACTGTAAAAACGAGTTGGAGCTAGTACTTCCCCATATATATGTATGGAGTGTACTTTGCAACTACATAGAAACTTTGTGTTCCCAACAAGCTAGGTAGAGGACGGCTTCAAACACACTTACCTGTCAGTACTGAGCATGTGGAGAGACGTTCGTTCATCTAGCACAAAGGGAACAGGTTGCAGGAGAAACTTTAACTCTGGCTTCTCAGTCGGTTTCCTAGTGCCTGTTTGAAGTTCCTGCACTTTTCACTGTAAAAACGAGTTGGAGCTAGTACCAACCCATGTTTATGTATGGAGTTTAGTTTGCAACTGAAAAGAAAATTTGTGTTCCCAACAAGCTAGTTGAAGGACGGCTTTCACACACACTTCTCTCTCAGACCTGAGCATGTGGAGAGACTTTCGTTCATTTAGCACAAAGGGAACGGGTTGCAGGAGAAATTTTACTCTGGTTACTCAGTCTGTTTCCAAGTGCCGGTTTGAAGTTCCTGCAGTTTTCACCGTAAAAGAGTTGGAGCTAGCACCAACCAATATAATTGTATGGAGTGTAGTTTGCAACTGAAAAGAAACTTTTGTGTTCCCATCAAGCTAGGTGAAGGACGGCTTTCACACACACTTCTCTCTCAGAACTGAGCATGTGGAGAGACTTCGTTCATCTATCACAAATGGAACGGGTTGCAGGAGAAAATTTTACTCTGATTCTCAGTCGGTTTCCAAGTTCCGGTTTGAAGTTCCTGCAGTTTTCACTGTAAAAACGAGTTGGAACTACTACCTCCCAATATATATCTATGCAGTGAACTTTGCTACTAAAAAGAGACTTTGTGTTCCCAACAGCTAGTGAAGGACGGCTTTCACACACAATCTCTCTCAGAACTGAGCATGTGGAGAGACTTTCGTTCATCTATCAAATGGAACGGGTTTCAGGAGAAATTTTACTCTGGTTTCTCAGTCTGTTTCCTAGTGACGGTTAGAAGTTCCTGCAGTTTTCACTGTAAAAACGAGTTGGAGTTAGTACCACCCATAGATATTGAGTGTAGTTTGCAACTGAAAGAAACTTTGTGTTCCCAACAAGCTAGGTGAAGGAAGGCTTCACACACACTTCTCTCTCAGAACTGAGCATGTGGAGAGACGTTCGTTCATCTAGCACAAATGGAACGGTTTGCAGGAGAAATTTTACTCTGGTTCTCAGTCGTTTCCTAGTGCCGGTTTGAAGTTCCTGCAGTTTTTCACTGTAAAACGAGTTGGAGCTAGTACCAACCCCATATTATATGTATTGAGTGTACTTGCAACTAAAAAGAAACTTTGTGTTCCCAACAAGCTAGGTGAAGTAAGGCTTTCACACACACTTCTCTCTCAGAACTGAGCATGTGGAGAGACGTTCGTTCATCTAGTACAAAGGGAACGGGTTTCAGGAGAACTTTTACTCCGGTTTTCTCAGTCTGTTTCCAAGTGCCGGTTTGAAGTCCCTGCAGTTTTCACTGTAAAAAGTGTTGGAGCTAGTACCTCCCCATATATATGTATGG
>NW_022589240.1:0-4937 GCF_009834535.1 Camelus ferus | reverse complement strand
CAAATCAAGAGAATCATCATAGTCTTATTAACTGACACTCAATAGAAATAAATAATAGAAATTAATTTTTCAGGGCTTGATCTTTGTTTGGCAATTCAGATAACCGTCTTCATTTACTTTTCTGCCCAAAACTAAGGTAGCCATTTCTATTTGGTATATATGAAAACAGAAACATAGGAAAGTTTCTTTTAGGAAATACCTTATGTAGAGATACAATTTCCATCTGCCTTTTTTCTGGGTGTTTGATAAGTATGGAGGTTATCATTGCTGTCTATTTTTATGTAAGACCGAGTTTCTTCTTATGGCTGTACTTTTGAACATTAAAAAAAAAGATCATTTAGCTGCTCCATCTCCGTGTAACCATAATAATGAAATGGTAAAAATTTAGAATAGAATTTGGACCTTTCAACCAAACCTATTACCCATATTCACTGGTGACTAGACTGTGACAATATTACCCATTATTTTGTACCATTACATTGGTATTAATATACTTTAATGGAAGTTGCATCATGAAAGCCAATAATTACCATCACAGTGCTTTAAAATCTTTTCTTATAATAAATGGTATTATATATTGAATGAATACATGAATATCATTAATAATAAATATTAAGTATCATTAAATAATAAATCATTAGATAATAAAAATATAATTAAGTAATAAAAGCTAAGAACATTATTATTCATCTAGGATTGTTAAGGTGATTGTTCAAAACATGAAGTAAGAAGCATTTGGTTATATTTTTGCCTGCCCAAGAAATATTGTCTACTGTATATAAATGTAATTTTTGGTACACTTTGACACCAAAAAAAAAAAATACTGCTTTACTTCAACTTGTGAAAGTAATGTTAAATTTTATTTTGAGGAAATGTTAATATAGATACTCATTTATTATATATATTTAGTTCTTTTAAATCTCTTAAGAAGTCTAATAATATTGCCAGATGTTTTAAAGAAGATCTTAGAAAATTGTTAGGGTCAAAGGGCATAATCCAGAGAGTTTGGAAAGATGCTTTCAAAGTTAGTAAATAGTCCTTTTTCTCTACCCAGAACCTTTTGTGGGTTCTGTTAGTAAACTTCACCTTGAACCAGAAGATACTGTGAGTTATTTCCCAGGTCTTACTGGAGGAAGATTTTTGGTGATAAATTGCCCACGTTATGACTCACTACTTCAGAGTTTGGTTACTTTTGAACTTATTTTTGCTGGCCTACTTTTAGATGAACACATAGCATCTACATTAAATCATTAGTTTTCTTTCAGACAAATGACCATTGCAAGTTTAATAAAACAGATTTTATTCAAATAATATAAGAAAATGAAGATTTAAGATATTCTTAAATATTGTTTCTCTTTCAGAATGGCCATCTTAACTCTAGAGGAATATCAGATCTGGAGTGTGAAAAATGTTCTTGCCAATGAGTTTTTGAATCTACTTTTCCAGGTATGTTTAAGGTAAATGACAGAGACCGAGGGCAGTGGTACCAGTAGTTCTACATCTTTTCCATTATGTAGTAGTTAGACAACTAGACTACAAAACCATATATTGTCAAAAGAACTGCATTAACCTGTACACCACCTGCAGATGGTAAGTTAGAGCGTGCGTGCTTCTCAGAGTCACAATGTGCATGATAGGAAAGTAGAGTATAGCTGATAATGTTTATCTTAATAACTCATGATAGAGCAGATTGTAAACACATAGAAAAGAATTTAAAATGTAAAAGCCATTATAATTTGCTATTTTTCTTTACTTTTTTTTTTTTTAAGACCCTTCCTAACAAGTAAGGCAGTGTGGACAGAGACATAGATCATAAGTCGGCAGCTGTAAATTTTTCACAAAGTATACAATCTTTCCAGTTAGGAGGTTATTTTAGATGCAAAGCTGTTTCTTAATTTTCTTTTTTCTTTTTTTCTTTTTTTAATTTAATTCTTTAGAAGGCCCAAAAAAGATTGAAGGAGAAAGGAGGAAAGAAAAGCTGTCAGGGGTGAACATGAAATCATAAAACTTGCCAGATTTTAACTATTTTCCCAGTTAAAGTAGTTCTCTTTGCTCCAATTTAAAGAAACAACTTATAGTTTCCCATTTTTCATAGTTCTTCATAAATATATGTTGATTTAATAGTATTTTACAGGGTGTGAGTAGGGACAGACTGGAAGTTCAAGATTTGTAAATACTGACAGGTATATATAGAATAGATAAACAAGTTTATACTGTATAGCACAGGGAAATATATTCAAGATTTTGTAGTAGCTCATGGGGAAAAAATATGAAAACAAATATACGTATATTCATAAAGTACTGAAAAATTGTGCTGTACACCAGAAATTGACACAACATTGTAAACGGACTATAACTCAGTAAAAAAATAAAAATAAAGATAAAACTGTTAGAACACTATAAAAAAAGTAGTATTTTAGATTTTTCTTATTTTATTCTCCTTTTCTTATAAAAGCACCCCTATGAAGATCAATAAGGACTTGATATCTTTATATCTATCATGATCCTCCATTGTAAATACAGAGTAACCTGCCTGTGACACAGCTATGTTAGAATAAATGAAAATTGAACTCTTCCTGACAGCTAATAACTAATGTATATTTAAAGCATATGAAATCTGATAAGCCTATGATACCCATTTAAATCAATCAGTTGCTCTACTGTCAGTTATCAGCCAGGATCTAAGTTGATGTCTTTATAAAATATAAATACATATAAAAATAATATAAACCTACTATAAACAGAAATGACTTGCTTAGTAATATGAAAATTGAGCAGCTATTTTATCTCATTTAAAATGATGTCCTCAATTACTTTAAGTTATCATTAATTATATAAACATTTTGACCACTTAAGTTTGTGTCTGAGTCATCTTGCAGCTCTTACATAGCAAAGCATTTTGAACTTTTATATTGCCTTTCCTATTTTCTCATGCTTATCAGGGACTTGCATAGGCACTATTTTTTCTATGACTCTATAAACAGATGTATGCCTGAGATTTTCTTTTGTGTCTCAGTGTTCTCTAGCATTATATTACTGACAGATTTTTTGTTGGTTATCAATCTAATTTTTTTCTTGGTATATATAGTCCTTTCAAATATATATATATATGTAGTCAGTTTACACTGTTGTGTCAATTTCTGGTGTACAGCACAATGCTTCATTCATACATGAACATACATATATTCATTTTCATACTCTTTTTCACCATAAGTTACTACAAAACAGTATTGGATATAGTTCCCTGTGCTATACAGTATGAACTTGTTTATAAATTGGGAGTTTGATTTGCAGGTACTAAATATTAACATTACATTTTATGATGCTCACTTTATCCCATATTCAGACATGCTTTTAAAACTTTATGTTCACTTAATATATAAGTAAGCAGACTTACTCTAAATTGTTTTATTTTCTGTCTGTTTCTAAAATAGAATTAGCTAGTAAATTCAGTGATAAAAGCTTGAATTATACTTTTATTTTATTTGCCAAGATCCCACTCCTGGCTGACCATTTTGGGTATTTAAGTATAAAGTAAGTAAATGTCAGTAGAATTAGGAAACCATTCCTGTGGTAATATTATTTTCAGTCCTTTCAAATAAACTCAGTGCCCAATATTTTGCAGAGGAAGCATTCTAAACATGATCAGGATCTTCTATCTTGTACGTTAGTCAGAAAGTGTCAAATGTTAAACAGTTTGATAAACAGAATAGTGCACCACACTGACCCCTACCTATATCCATGCTCTAATCCTGAAATCTGTGAATATGTTATTTTACATGGCAAAGGGGATTTTGCAGATGTATCAGGTTAAGGACTCTGAGACAGGGAGATTAGCCTGGATTATCTACATGGGCCTAGTCTAACAACAGGAGTCCTTAAAAATTGAAAATCTTTCCCAGCTGTGGTCAGAAAGATATGACTTTGGAAGAGGGATTAGAAAGCTGTAAAGCTGTTAGCTTTGAAGATAGAGGAAGGGCCATGGGTAAAGAAGTGTGGGTGAACTCTAGAAGCTGAAAAAGACAAGGAAATATCATTCTTCCTTTGACCTACAGAAGGGCATAGTGCTGCTGACATCTTGATTTTTAGCCAAGTGATACCTGTTCCTGACTTGACCTACAGAACCATAAAACAATAAGTTTGTGTTGCTTTAAGCTGCAAAATTTGTGATAATTTGTTACAGCAGTGATAAAAATAAGTATAGGGGAGATAATCCAAATTTATGGATTGGAGGGCTCAACATTTTAAAGATGTCAGTTCCCCTTCAACTGATTCAAAGATTTATATGTGCACATCAAAATCCCCAAAAGTTAATTGTTGTTACTGTTTTTTTGTAGAACTTGACAAGCTGATTCTAAATACATAGAGAAGCGTGAAGGGCCAATAGCCAAGATGATATTAAAGAACAATGTTAAAGGACTTATTATAAAACAATATTAAGTCTATGTGATAACTACCTAAAGTTAGACATATAGACCAATGGAACAGTATTGAATTAAACCCTGTACCATACATGAACAGTAATTTTAGATAGATTATAAATCTAATAAATTTGAAACATAAAGCAAAGCATCTGGGGGAGGGTAAAGCTCAGGTGGAATGTGTGCTTAGCATGCATAAGGTCTTGGGTTCAACTCCCAGTACCTCCATTAAAATAAATAACCTAATCCCCCACCAAAATAAAGCATCTAGAAAATAGTGTAGGAGATATTTTAATGACTTTGAAGTGGCAAAGAGTTCTTAAACAGGACACAGCACTAAACATAAAAGAAGAGTTTTAAGTTGGACTTCAGTAAAATTAAGAATTATTTTTATCAAGAGATACCATTAAGAAAGTGAAAAGCTAAGCCACACGGTGGGAAAATATATTTGCTATACCTATATCCAACAAAAGACTTGTATCTAGGGCATATAAAGAACAAAAACCAGTGGGGAAA
>NW_022589239.1:0-4937 GCF_009834535.1 Camelus ferus | reverse complement strand
TATGGAGTGGAGTTGGAACTGAAAAGAAACTTTGTGTTCCCAACAAGCTGGTTGAAGCACTTCTTTCACACACACGTATCTCTCAAATTTGAGCATGTTGAGAGAAGTTCGTTCATCTAGCACAAAGGGAACGTGTTGCTGGAGAAACATTTACTCTGGTTTCTCAGTCTGTTTCCTTGTGCCGGTTTGAAGTTCCTGCTGTTTCACTGTAAAACGGAGTTGGAGCTAGTACCTTCCCATATATATGTATGGAGTGGAGTTGGAAAATGAAAAGAAACTTTGTGTTCCCAACAAGCTAGTTGAAGGACTTCTTTCACACACACTTATCTCTCAAAACTAAGCATGTGGAGAAACGTTCGTTCATCTAGCACAATTGGAACTGGGTGCAGGAGAAACTTTTACTTTGGTTTCTCAGTCTGTTTCCTAGTGCCAGTTTGAAGTTCCTGCAGTTTTCACTGTAAAACGGAGTTGGAGCTATACCTTCCTATATATGTATGGAGTGGAGTTGAAACTGAAAAGAAACTTTGTGTTCCTAACAAGCTAGTTGAAGGACGGCTTTCACACACACTTATCTCTCAAAATTGAGCAGGTGGGGAGACGTTCGTTCATCTAGCACAAAGGGAACGGGTTGCAGGAGAAACTTTTACTCTGGTTTCTCAGTCTGTTTCCTAGTGCCGGTTTGAAGTTCCTGCAGTTTTCACTGTAAAACGGAGTTGGAGCTAGTACCTTCCCATATATATGTATGGAGTGGAGTTGGAAAATGAAAAGAAACTTTGTGTTCCCAACAAGCTAGTTGAAGGACTTCTTTCACACACACTTATCTCTCAAAACTAAGCATGTGGAGAACGTTCGTTCATCTAGCACAATTGGAACTGGTGCAGGAGAAACTTTTACTTTGGTTTCTCAGTCTGTTTCCTAGTGCCAGTTTGAAGTTCCTGCAGTTTTCACACTGTAAAACGGAGTTGGAGCTAGTACCTTCCCATATATATGTATGGAGTGGAGTAGGAACTGAAAAGAAACTTTGTGTTCCCAACAAGCTAGTTGAAAGACATCTTTCACACACAATCTCTCAAAATTGAGCAGGTGGGAGACGTTCGTTCATCTAGCACAAAGGGAACGGTTTGCAGGAGAAACTTTTACTCTGGTTTCTCAGTCTGTTTCCTAGTGCCGGTTTGAAGTTCCTGCAGTTTTTCACTGTAAAACGGTGTTGGAGCTAGTACCTTCCCATATATATTTATGGAGTGGAGTTGGAAACTGAAAAGAAACTTTGTGTTCCCAACAAGCTAGTTGAAGTACGGCTTAAACACACATTATCTCTCAAAACTGAGCATGTGGAGAGACGTTCGTTCATCTAGCACAAGGGGAACCGGTTGCAGGAGAAACTTTTACTCTGGTTTTCTCAGTCTGTTTCCTAGTGCGGTTTGAAGTTCCTGCAGTTTTCACTGTAAACCGAGTTGGAGCTAGTACCATCCCATATATGTATGGAGTGGAGTTCGAAACTGAAAAGAAACTTTGTGTTCCCAACAAGCTAGTTGAAGGACGGCTTTTCACACACACTTATCTCTCAAACCTGAGCATGTGGAGAGACGTTCGTTCATCTAGCACAAAGGGAACGGGTTGCAGGGGAAATTTTACTGTGGTTTCGTCCTCTGTTTCCTAGTGCCGGTTTGAAGTTCCTGCAGTTTTCACTGTAAAACCGAGTTGGAGCTAGTACCTTCCTATATATATGTATGGAGTGGAGTTGGAAACTGAAAAGAAACTTTGTGTTCCCAACAAGCTAGTTGAAGGACGGCTTTCACACACACTTATCTCAAAACTGAGCATGTGGGGAGACGTTCGTTCATCTAGCACAAAGGGAACGGGTTGCAGGAGAAAGTTTTTTCTATGGTCTCTCAGTCTGATCCGTGATGGCTTGAAGTTCCTGCAGTTTTCACTGTAAAAGGATTGGAGCTAATACCTTCCCATATATATGTATGGACTGGAGTTGGAAACTGAAAAGAAACTTTATGTTCCCAACAAGCTAGTTGAAGTACGGCTTAACACACACTTATCTCTCAAACTGAGCATGTGGAGAGACGTTCGTTCATCTAGCACAATGGAACGGGTGCAGGAGAAACTTTACTCTGGCTTTCTCAGTGCCTGTTTCCTAGTGCCGGTTTGAAGTTCCTGCAGTTTTCACTGTAAAACGGAGTTGGCGCTAGTTACCTTCCCATATATATGTATGGAGTGGAGTTGGAAACTGAAAAGAAACTTGTGTTCCCAACACTATAGTGAAGGACGCTTTCACCACACTTATCTCTCAAAACTGAGCATGTGGAGAGACGTCGTTCATCTAGCACAAAGGGAACGGGTTCAGGAGAAACTTTACTCTGTTCTCAGTCTGTTCCTAGTGCCTGTTATTGAAGTCCTGCAGTTTCACTGTAAACCGAGTTGGAGCTAGTACCTTCCCATATATATGTATGGATGGATTGGAAACTGAAAAGAAATTTGTGTTCCCAACAAGCTAGTTTAAGGACTTCATTCACACACACTTATCTCTCAAAACTGAGCATGTGGAGAGACGTTCGTTCATCTAGCACAATTGGAACTGGGTGCAGGAGAAACTTTTACTCTGGTTTCTCCGTCTGTTTCCTAGTGCCAGTTTGAAGTTCCTGCAGTTTTCACTGTAAAACGGAGTTGGAGCTAGTACCTTCCGATATATATGTATGGAGTGGAGTTGGAAACTGAAAGAAACTTTGTGTTTCCCAACATGCTAGTTGAAGTACGGCTTTCACACACACTTATCTCTCAAACTGAGCATGTGGAGAGACGTTCGTTCATCTAGCACAAGGGGAACGGTTTGCAGGAGAAACTTTTACTCTGGTTTCTCAGTCTGTTTCCTAGTGCCGGTTTGATGTTCCTGCAGTTTTCACTGTAAAACCGAGTTGGAGCTAGTACCATCCCATAAATATGTATGGAGTGAGTTGGAAACTGAAAGAAACTTGTGTTTCCCAACAGCTAGTTGAAGGACGCTTTACACACACTTATCTCTCAAAACTGAGCATGTGGGAGACGTTCGTTCATCTAGCACAAAGGGAACGGGTTGCTAGGAGAAACTTTTTAACTGGTTTTCTCAGTCTGTTTCCTAGTGCCCGTTTGAAGTTCCTGCAGTTTTCACTGTAAAACCGAGTTGGAGCTAGTACCTTCCCATATATATGTATGGAGTGGAGTTTGGAAAATGAAAAGAAACTTTGTGTTCCCACAAGCTAGTTGAAGGACGGCTTTCACACACAATTATCTCTCAAACTGAGCATGTGGAGAGACGTTCGTTCATCTAGCACAAGGGAAACGGGTGCAGGAGAAACTTTACTCTGTTTCTCAGTCTGTTTCCTAGTGCCGGTTTGGAAGTTCCTGCAGTTTTCACTGTAAAAACCGAGTTGGAGCTTAGTACCTTCCCTATATATAGTATGGAGTGGAGTTGGAAAATGAAAAGAAACTTGTGTTCCCAACAAGCTAGTTGAAGGACGGCTTTCACACACACTTATCTCTCAAAACTGAGCATGTGGAGAGACGTTCGTTCATCTAGCAAAAATGGGAACGGGTTGCAGGAGAAACTTTTACTCTGGTTTCTCAGTCTGTTTCCTAGTGCCGGTTTGAAGTTCTGCAGTTTTCACTGTAAAAACGGAGTTGGAGCTAGTTACCTCCCCATATATATGTATGGAGTGGAGTTGAAACTGAAAAGAAACTTTGTGTTCCCAACAGCTAGTTGAAGGACGGCTTTCACACACACTTATCTCTCAAAACTGAGCATGTGGGGAGACGTTCGTTCATCTAGCACAAAGGGAACGGGTTGCAGGAGAACTTTTACTCTGGTTCTCAGTCTGTTTCCTAGTGCGGTTTGAAGTTCCTGCAGTTTTCACTGTAAAACGGAGTTGGAGCTAGTACCTTCCCATATATATGTATGGAGTGGAGTTGAAAATGAAAAGAAACTTTGTGTTCCCAACAAGCTAGTTGAAGGACTTCTTTCACACACACTTATCTATCAAAACTAGCATGTGGGAGAACGTTCGTTCATCTAGCACAATAGGGAACGGGTTGCAGGAGAAACTTTTACTCTTGGTTTCTCAGTCTGTTTCCTAGTGCAGTTTGAAGTTCCTGCAGTTTTCACTGTAAATACGAGTTGGAGCTAGTACCTTCCCATATATATGTATGGAGTGGAGTAGGAAACTGAAAAGAAACTTTGTTTCCCAACAAGCTAGTTGAAGGACGGCTTTCACACACACTTATCTCTCAAATTGAGCATGTGGAGAGACGTTCGTTCATCTAGCACAAAGGGAACGGGTTGCAGGAGAAACTTTTACTCTGGTTTCTCAGTCTGTTCCTAGTGCCGGTTTGAAGTTCCTGCAGTTTTCACTGTAAAACGGAGTTGGAGCTAGTACCTCCCATATATATGTATGGAGTGGAGTTGGAAACTGAAAAGAAACTTTGTGTTTCCCAACAAGCTAGTTGAAGTACGGCTTAAACACACACTTATCTCTCAAACTGAGCATGTGGAGAGACGTTCGTTCATCTAGCACAAGGGGAACGGGTTGCAGGAGAAACTTTTACTCTGGTTTCTCAGTCTGTTTCCTAGTGCCGGTTTGATGTTCATGCAGTTTTCACTGTAAAACCGAGTTGGAGCTAGTACCATCCCATATATATGTATGGAGTGGAGTTCGAAACTGAAAAGAAACTTTGTGTTTCCCAACAAGCTAGTTGAAGGACGGCTTTCACACACACTTATCTCTCAAACCTGAGCATGTGGAGAGACGTTCGTTCATCTAGCACAAAGGGAACGGGTTGCAGGGAAACTTTTACTGTGGTTTCTCAGTCTGTTTCCTAGTGCCGGTTTGAAGTTCCTGCAGTTTTTCACTGTAAAACCGAGTTGGAGCTAGTACCTTCCTATATATATGTATGGA
>NW_022589238.1:0-4956 GCF_009834535.1 Camelus ferus | reverse complement strand
ACCGAGTTGGAGCTAGTACTCCCCATACATATGTATGTAGTGGAGTTGGCAACTGAAGAGTAACTTTGTTCTCAACAAGCTAGGTGAAGGACGGCTTTCACACACACTTATCTCTCAGAACTGAGCATGTTGAGAGACGTTCGTTCATCTTGCACAAAAGGAACGTGTGGCAGGGGCAACATTTACTCTCGTTTCTCAGTCTGTTTCCTAGTGTCGGTTTGAAGTTCCTGCAGTTTTCACTGTAAAACCGAGTTGGAGCTTGTACTTCCCCATATATATGTATGGAGTGGAGTTTGCAACTGAAGAAAAACTTAGTGTTCATTAACAAGCTAGGTGAAGGACGGCTTTCACACACACTTATCTATCAGAACTGAGCATGTGGAGAGACGTTCGTTAATCTAGCACAAAGAGAACGGGTGGCAGGAGAAACTTTTACTCTGGTTTCTCAGTCTGTTTCCTAGTGCCGGTTTGAAGTTCCTGCAATTTTCACTGTAAAAATGATTTGGAGCTAGTACCTCCCCATATATATGTATGGAGTGGAGTTGGCAACTGAAGAGAAACTTTGTTCCCAACAAGCTAGGTGAAGGACGGCTTTCACACACACTTATCTCTCAGAACTGAGCATGTGGAGAGACGTTCGTTCATCTAGCACAAAGGGAACGGGTGGCAGGGGAAACTTTTACTCTGGTTTCTCAGTCTGTTTTCTAGTGCCGGTTTGAAGTTCCTGCAGTTATCACTGTAAAGCCGAGTTGGAGCTAGAACCTCCCCATATATATGTATGGATTGGAGTTTGAAACTGAAGAGAAACTTTGTGTTCCCAACAAGCTCTGTGAAGGAAGGCTTTCACACACATTTATCTCTCAGAACTGAGCATATGGACAGATGTTCGTTCATCTATCACAAAGGGAACGTGTGGCAGGAGCAACATTAACTCTCGTTTCTCAGTCTGTTTCCTAGTGCCTGTTTGAAGTTCCTGCAGTTTTCACTGTAAAACCGAGTTGGAGCTAGTACCTCCGCATATATATGTATGGAGTGGAGTTTGCATCTGAAGAGAAACATTGTATTCCCAACAAGCTAGGTGAAGGACGGCTTTAACACACACTTATTTCTCAGAATTGAGCATGTGGAGAGACGTTCGTTCATCTAGCACCAAGTGAACGGGTTGCAGGTGAAACTTTTACTCTGGATTCTCAGTCTGTTTCCTGCTGCCGATTCGAATTTCCTGCAGTTTTCACTGTAAAACCGAGTTGGAGCTAGTACCTCCCAATATATATGTATGGATTGGAGTTTGCAACTGAAGAGAAACTTTCTGTTCCCAATAAGCTCGGTGAAGGTAGGCTTTCACACACAATTATCTCTCAGAACTGAGCATGTGGAGAGACGTTCGTTCATCTAGCACATAGGGAACGGTTGGCAGGAGAAACTTTTACTCTGGTTTCTCAGTCTGTTTCCTAGTTCCGGTTTGAAGTTCCTGCATTTTTCACTGTAAAACTGATTTGGAGCTAGTACATCCCCATATATATGTATGGAGCGGAGTTTGCAACTGAAGAGAAACTTTGTGTTCCAAACAAGCTAGTTGAAGGACGGCTTTCACGCACACATAACTCTCAGAACTGAGCATGTGGAGAGAAGTTCGTTCATCTAGCACAAAGGGAACGGGTGGCAGGAGAAACTTTTACTCTGGTTTCTCAAGTCTGTTCCTAGTGCCGGTTTGAAGTTCCTGCAGTTTTCACTGTAAAACCGATGTTGGAGCTAGTACCTCCCCATATATATGTATGGAGTGGAGTTTGCAACTGAATAGTAACTTTGTGTTCCAACAAGCTTAGTGAAGGACGGCTTTCACTACACACTTATCTCTCAGAACTGAGCATGTGGAGAGACGTTCGTTCATCTAGCACAAAGGGAACGGGTGCAGGAGAAACTTTTACTCTGGTTTCTCATCTGTTCCTCGGCTCGGTTTGAAGTTCCTGCAGTTTTTCACTGGAAAACCGAGTTGGAGCTAGTACCTCCCCATATAAATGTATGGATTGGAGTAGGCAACTGAAGAGAAACTTTGTGTTCCCAACAAGCCTAGGTGAAGACGGCTTTCACACACACTTATCTCTCAGAACTGAGCATGTGGAGAGACGTTCGTCATCTAGCACAAGGGAACGTGGTGGCAGGAGAAACTTTTACTCTGGTTTCTCAGTCTGTTTCCTAGTGCCGGTTTGAAGTTCCTGCAGTTTTCACTGTAAAACCGAGTTGGAGGCTAGAACCTCCCCATATATATGTATGGAGTGGGAGTTTGCAACTGAAGAGGAAAACTTTGTTTTCCCAACAAGCTCAGTGAAGGACGGCTTTACACACACTTATCTCTCAGAACTGAGCATGTGGAGAGACGTTCGTTCATCTAGCACAAAGGGAGAAGGTTGTAGGGAGAAACTTATACCTCTGGTTCTCAGCTCTGTTTCCTAGGCTGCCTGGTTTTGAATGTTCCTGCAGGTTTCACTGTAAAACCGGAGTTTGGAGCTTGTAATCCCCATATTATATGTAGGAGTGGGAGTTAGCAACTGAAGAGAAACGTTGTTTTCCCAAACAAAGCGAGGTGAAGGCCTGGCTTTCCACACACACCTTATCTCTCAGAACTGAGCTTGTGGGAGAGACGTTCGTTCAATCTAGCACAAATGGAACGTGTTGCCAGGGAAACTTTTACTCTGGTTTTCTCAGTCTGTGTTCCTAGTGGCCTGGTTTGAAGTTAGCCTGCAAGTTTTCACTGTAAAACCGAGTTGGAGCTGTACCTCCCCATATATATGTATGGGAGTGTAGTTTGCACTGAATAGAACTTTGTGTTCCCAACAAGCTAGGTGAAGGACGGCCTTCCACACACACTTATTTCTCAGAATTGAGCATTGTGGAGAGACGTTCTTTCATCTAACACAAGGGAAATGCGTTGCAGTGAAAACTTTTACTCTGGTTTCTCAGTCTGTTTCCTAGTGCCGGTTTGATTTTCCTGCAGTTTTCACTGTGAAAACGAGATGGAACTTGTACCTCCACATATATATGTATGGATTGGACTTTGAAACTGAAGAGAAACTTTGTGTTCCCAACAAGCTCGGTGAAGGAAGGCTTTCACACACACTTATCTCTCAGAACTGAGCATGTGGAGAGACGTTCGTTCATCTAGCACAAAGGGAACGGGTGGCAGGGAAACTTTTACTCTGGTCTCAGGTATGTTTCCTAGTGCCGGTTTGAAGTTCCTGCAGTTTTCACTGTAAAAACCGTGTGGAACTAGTACCCTCCCCATATATATGTATGGAGTGGAGTTAGCAACTGAAGAGAATCTTTGTGTTCCCAACAAGCTAGGTGAAGGAACGGCTTTCACATACCCTAACATCCACTCAGAACTGAGGCATGTGGAGAAGACGTTCATTCAATTTCTAGCACAAGGGAAGCGGTTGCAGGGGAAAACTTTTTACTTGGTTTTCAGTCGTTTCCTAGTGCGGTTTGAAGTTCCTGCATTTTTCACTGTAAAACTGATTTGGAGCTAGTACATCCCCATATATATGTATGGAGCGGAGTTTGCAACTGAAGAGAACTTGTGTTCCCAAAAGCTAGGTGAAGGACGGCTTTCACCGCACACATATTTCTCGAGAACTGAGCATGTGGAGAGAAGTTCGTTCATCTAGCACAAAGGGAACGGTGGCAGGAGAACCTTTTACTCTGGTTTCTCAGTCTGTTTCCTAGTGCCGGTTTGAAGTTCCTGCAGTTTTCACTGTAAAACCGAGTTGGAGCTAGTACCTCCCCATATATATGTATGGAGTGGAGTTTGCAATGGAAGAGAAACTTTCTGTTCCCAACAAGCTAGGTGAAGGACGGCTTTCACACACATTTCTCTCTCAGAACTGAGCATGTGTGAGAGACGTTCGTTCAATCTAGAACAAAGGAACGGGTTGACCAGGAGAAACTTTTTACTCTGTTTTGTCAGTTTGTTTCCTAGTGCCGGTTTGAAGTTCCTGCAGTTTTCACTGTAAAACCGAGTTGGAGCTAGTACCTCCCCATATATATGTATGGAGTGGAGTTTGCAACTGAATAGTAACTTTGTGTTCCCAACAAGCTATTTTAAGGACGGATTTCACACACACTTATCTCTCAGAACTGAGCATGTGGAGAGACGTTCGTTCATCTAGCACAAAGGGAACGTGTGACAGGAGCAACAGTTACTCTCGTTTCTCTGTCTGTTTCCTAGTGTCGGTTTGAAGTTCCTGCATTTTTCACTGTAAAACTGAGTTGGAGCTTTTACCTCCCCATATAAATGTATGGAGTGTAGTATGCAACTGAAGAGAAACTATGTGTTCCCAACAAGCTAGGTGAAGGACGGCTTTCACACACACTTATCTCTCAGAACTGAGCATGTGGAGAGACGTTCGTTAATCTAGCACAAAGGGAACGGGTGGCAGGAGAATCTTTTACTCTGGTTTCTCAGTCTGTTTCCTAGTGCCGGTTTGAAGTTCCTACAGTTTTCACTGTAAAGCCGAGTTGGAGCTAGAACCTCCCCATATATATGTATGGATTGGAGTTTGAAACTGAAGAGAAACTTTTTGTTCCCAACAAGCTCTGTGAAGGAAGGCTTTCACACACACTTATCTCTCAGAACTGAGCATGTGGAGAGACGTTCGTTCATCTAGCACAAAGGGAACGGGTGGTAGGAGAAACTTATACTCTGGTTTCTCAGTCTGTTTCCTAGTGCCGGTTTTAAGTTCCTGCAGTTTTCACTGTAAAACCGAGTTGGAGCTTGTACCTCCCCATATATATGTATGGAGTGGAGTTTGCAACTGAAGAGAAACTTTGTGTTCCCAACAAGCTAGGTGAAGTTGGCTTTCACACACACTTATCTCTCAGAACTGAGCATGTGGAGAGACGTTCGTTCATCTAGCACAAAGGGAACGTGTGCAGGAGAAACTTTTACTCTGGTTTCTC
>NW_022589237.1:0-4978 GCF_009834535.1 Camelus ferus | reverse complement strand
ATTTTTTTCTCTTTCTTTTTCTCATTATTCTTAGGATGTGTTGAGCCTACGTGATTTCATCTAAAGGAAATAGATATAGTAATGGCTTTTGATATCTTGAAAAATAAGGTAACCCCAAATCGAAAGCATACAATAGAGTCACAAAAGAAAAAAACCCAAAAGAAACAAACTCAAAATGTGCTTAACTTAAACATTAGACAAGACGCTATAACCTCTCAGAAGAAAACATAGCAAAACATTATTGACAGCATCTCAGCAACGTTTTCCTAGTGCAATCCACCCAAGAAACAGAAATAAAAGCCAAAATACACAATGGGACCTAATTAACCTATCAACTTTTTCACAGCAATAGAAACCATAAGCAAACAAAGGACACCATGGAATGGGAGAAAATTTTGCAAAAGATGAACTGAACATGGCTTAACTCTAGACTATATAAAGTTTCAACACTTAATAAGAAAAAAAATAAACAACCTAATCCAAAAATGGGGCAGAACAACTAACACAGCAATTCTCCTATGAAGATATACAAATGGCCAATAGGCATATAAAAAAGGCTCAATATCGCTCATTATCAGAGAAATGCAATCAAAACTACAATAACTTCTCTTCTCACGCAGGTCAGAATGGCCACCATTCAAAAATGCACAAACCATACATGCTGAGAGGCTGTGGAGAAACGGGAACACTCCTACATTTTTGGTGGGAATGTAATTTGGTGCAGCCACTGTGGAAAACAGTATGGAGATACCTCAAAAGCCTAAAAAGACTTATCATTTGATCCAGCAATCCCACTCCTGGGCATATATCCAGAGGGAACCTTAATTCCAAAAGATACCTGCACCCCAATGTTCACAGCAGCATTGTTTACAATGGCCAAGATATAGAATCAACCTAAAAGCCCACTGATAGATGACTGGATAAAGATGTAGTATTTAGATATAAAAGAATATTACTCTGTCATAACAAAGAAGGAATTTATGCCATTTACAGCAACATGGATGGACCTGGAGATTATCACAATAAGTGAAATAACTCAGACAGAGAAAGAAAAGTATCATATGATATCACTTATAGTGGAATTTTTAAAAATGATACAAATGAACTTACTTACATAACACCAACGGCTCACAGCCTAGAAAACAAACTTAGGAGTTTGGGATTAACAATTACAAACTACTATATTTAAAAACACCGAACATCAAACAAGGATTCACTTAGAACACAGGGGAAATTGTTCAGTATCTTGCAACCGATTATGGAAGAACCTGAAAAAGAATAGACTATGCATATGTACAACTGAATCACTATGCTGTATACCTGAAGCTAACAAACAGCTGTATTTAAAAACTAACAAAACCTGGTAATCAACCATATTTCAATTAAAAAAAAAGATAAGCTCTAATACCTTTATTCAAAGAAAATCTTCACTCTTACCTCTTACAAAAAGTAAAATGGGAAGCTTGAGCAGGACCAATTTATACTGAAGAGAGGTTACATAACCTTCTCCAGCACGTGCCCATGCTACAACACCATCGTGTTTTCCTTCAGCTAAGAATGGCTCTTACTGCCCAGGAGAGAGTCCTGCTGGGACAAGGCCTCAGTGGCAGTGCCTCCTTGTCACTCTCCATCTCACCAGGGCCAGGGTTTTAAGAGGGGAGGGAACACAGCTCATACACTTCATCTATTTCCTGAGAAAAACTATGGAAAGACCAATTCACCTGCAGTGCGGGAAACATGAGCAGGGCCACTAAGACCGACAAGCCTGAAGCAAGACGGCCCGATGTTCCACATCGGAAACCAGACAACAACCGTCTGGGCACCGTTACAACGATCACCATCTTACCTGCAGTGAACTGTTCGTACTCAGTTGTCAGGGATGTTTCTGTTGAGACTTGAGAGATCAAAAAGTCAGACCAGGGAATCCGGAACTGGTGGATTCCAGGCTCTGCCAATGGTAAGGCGGCCCAAGGGGGTATCACACCAGCACCGACTCCTCCATTTTCAGCAGGGTCTTCAGGAGGAAGGCGATGTTAGATACAGACGCTCCTACAGGCTGAAGCCCTCTAGAGGGTTGACGTCACACGAAGGTACCTGGCAGGGAGCAAAGGAGAGGGGTCTTCAGGGCCACGGCCTCTGCCAGGAATCCTGGCTTAGCTAAGAACAGATAAAACGGAATCCTGCCACACATGGCCTATACTAAGACACGTTCGCAGCTTCTGGTTGTATAGTGGAGGCACTGCCCACCCGTCTCCATGTGGCCAATTACTTCGAGCCAGGAGCACAGCCAGACATCTTGGCATCTGTCTAACAACGTTAAGCACCTGACTAGTACCTGAGCACCCGTTCTCCAGGGCTCTCAGCAAGCTTCTTGGCTACAGACCCCTGTACCACTCTTAATTTACTGAGGACTCCAAAAGGCTGCTGTTTATGTGTGTTAAATCTATCAATAGTTCTGTGTTAGAAGTTAAATAAGAACTTTAAAAATACTTATGAGTTCATTTAAAAATAATAACAACCTACTACCTGTTACCATTAATACTCTTAAGCAAAAAATAAGTATATTTTTCTAAACAAATCATTAATGAGAAGAATAGCAGTGATTTTAATTTCTTCAAATCTCTTTTGGGACTGGTGAGAGCTGAATTATTTCTGCTTCTACATTCCCTGTTTTGTGATATCACAGACCAGGTTTTCCCTGAAACCCCAGGAAACTCCGAGAATGCAAAGTGTGCAAAAGGAAGTGACCTAACCGGTTTCTACGAAAATAGTCTTGCATCTCAGGGCCTTGGACACACTTTGATAACTGCTGCCCTACCCTAGGCGAGACTCTCCTACACAAGAGCCAGGCAAGGGTCCTGGCTTCTTTAATGAGTTACGGCAGCCACACCCCTCCCTTCTCTGTGTTAATGTTTCCCACAATCTCCATTACTGCAGATGAGGATGTAATCCTCAACTGGGGCCTCTAATCCCAGAAGACTGCCAACCTTGAGAGGGAGGCCCATCTACCATCCCTACAGCCCGCACAGTCTATTTTGAGTCAAGCCCTAGATAACTGCTAATCGGCACTGACCCTTGTCTTACTCCTGAGGTTTATTGAAGGAGCCAACATCTGGATGGAACTGAATTTCCCTGCAGAGAAGCGAGGCTGATAAACCACCCCATTCCAACATCTGATTCTGGGGCTCTTCAAAACCCGGGTAAGGCCCCGCTTCATAAAAGACGGATCCTCCGCCTGCCCTTCCCTGGGGTTCTGGGAGGGCCGCGGCCACGAGGTCTATACCTGGACTCGCGGTCCCAGCCCCAGCGCCCGAGGGGAGAAAGCCCGAGCTGTGCCCAGCCCTGTCCCCCCCACCCCAACCCGGTCCCCGGCACCACGTCCCCTCCCCGGCCACCACACCAACCGATCCCACCCTGGTCCGTGTCCACCGGCCCCCCAAAGGCCGGCAGTACTTTACCACCGTCTGTGGGACGCCCGCCCCAATAGGATGTCGGGCCGCCGACTGACCAGGCCAGAACTAGTCTCGCCCGCCCGAGCAAGCCGCCATCCCCAGCCAAGCACCGCCATGGTCCGGGCAGCTGCACACTTCCGGAGCCCGCTGCCCGCCCCAGAAGCGCACGCCGGCCCACGTGGAGCGCGGCGCATGTAGCCATGGCCAACGCCGCGGGGCCCTCCCCTAGCGCTTGCGTCTGCGCCATCCCGATCTAGATGTGCGAGGGCAGAACTTGCGGAGCCATGGGAGCCAGGTCGAGGCCAGGACGCGGGTGGGGGGGGCTTATGGGGCAGCTGGGCGGGCCTGGCGACTGGGCCGCTCGGACGTCCTCACCTGCATGGTGCGCCGGCCGGAGGCTGGTGCGGTGCTGCCACTGTGGGCGGGGTCGGTAACTGGCGGCGGCAGCGGGGCGGGGGCACCCTCACCTGTCCGTTTGCGGGGCTCAGCCTGGGCTCCGTGGCCTCCGCTTGCACCGGACGTGGACCCAGGCTGCCGGTGGGCAAGATAGAGGACTGAGCCCAGGCACGCATGGCTGGCCAGATAGGGCACCTGAAGGGAAGATCTGCCAGGCCCGCTGCCGGCCTTGAGTTCGCGCTGCTGGGAAGTTTCCAAGAAGACGGGATCTGTCCCAAGAGGTGAGGTAGGGCACGGGTGCCAGAGGCCGGGTGCGGTGCGGTCTTACAGGAGAGCCACGGTGAGAGGGTGCAGAGCAGCCCTTGTGTTGGCGGGGCTAGGAATTTGGGGTATGGGGTGGGGATGGTGTGTGCCATGCTCTGGGGTCTCCCCAAGAACTCTCACCCCCAAGCAAGGGACCCTGCTCCTTCCAGCCTTCACTGCATCCTCTGCCTTCCCCAGCACCACCGGCCCTGCCCCCGGAGTGTCCCATGACCTCTCCCCACACCGGGCACTGTCCCTGTTACAGGTACTGAGCTCCTGGTGGTTCTAGCCCGAGGGTGGTGGCTGTATGTGACCAGTTTATTACGCCTGGAGACTTTATGAAACCTAGACCATAATGCAGGCATGCACAGAGGCCCTCAAACAGGATTCCCTGCATGGCCCACCCCACCACGCCCCCAGCACAGCTGCCACACCGGGCAAAGCCTGCCAGAGGATCGCTGGTCCCTCTCCTCCTGTCCCTGATCAAGAGTGCACCGCCCACACTGCGGGTATTTAGGGGCCTTAGAAGAGCATGGTATTTTCATGGGCAAATATTTGCTCTTTAGGAAGATTTGAGTGCAAAGGATGTAGGGTATGCTTTTTTGTTGCACTGGAACTGGTGACTAGGATGCAAACTTAAGTCAAAGCAGTTTTTAGAGAGAGCCGCAAAATATCTAACCCAAAGATCACTGTTCCCCAGCAAAGGCAACACCACCTGGCGGGTGGGGGGCCTGGTGCATCTTTCTGAAGGTTGGGTTTGCACCCTCCAGCTGTGACAGCCCGAAACAGCTCTGAACACGCTCCACAGGCTTTTCCAGCACAACTGC
>NW_022589236.1:0-5004 GCF_009834535.1 Camelus ferus | reverse complement strand
AGACCATCCCCTTGCCTTGTGAACAGCCAAGATGAGATTCCCAGGAAGAGCAAATTTCCAAGCCTTGTTTTTCTCATACTTGTATCTTTCTCAATGTTCCCTCAAAAGAAGAACATTAGCATGACCCCAAGAGAATTGGGTTCGGTGGATGACTGAAGTACTAATGACATTGTGTTACAATTTGAATTCTTGTGGTGTTTACTCTATTTTAGATGTGATATGGCTGGTACCAATGAGGCTATATTGTCTACTCATCCTTAATAAAGATTAGATAAATTCCACC
Source organism: Camelus ferus (assembly GCF_009834535.1). Classification (NCBI taxonomy): domain Eukaryota; kingdom Metazoa; phylum Chordata; class Mammalia; order Artiodactyla; family Camelidae; genus Camelus; species Camelus ferus. The sequence continues at coordinate 4,721 of NW_022589236.1, read as the reverse complement.
ATTTATTTGTCTTATAATGATAATCTATAGTAAATTTACAGCCAAGTAAAATTGCTCATTTAAATTACTGTTCTCTTTCATTCAGGTTTTTCTAAATATTTCTTTATTTTATATTTAAATGATGAAATTGAGGATTTTATTAATATATTTCATTAAAATAAAGTAAAATACATAATTTTATTTATAAATAAAATAAAATAAATGATTTTATTTCTTTTTTTTTTTAATCTTGATTTATTCTATCTGTCATTAAGACATTTTAGGATTCTGAGAAATCCCAGTACAGGTTACTTACATATATCATTTACTTAAAAAATTTAAATTTGTTCAACAAAATTTACTTAGCAAATTTTTTTACAAAGGAAAATTTACAAAAAGAAAATTTTCACAGAAATGTTTTACAAATGAAAAGATGCCACTGGCCAAGAAGAAAGGCCTATTGAACAAAGTCCATTCACAGATCAAAAGCACTGGATCAGTGCATTAAAATGAGTCTAATGCTTGGATCAGAGTCCCAAGTATATGGATTTGCTCTGGTTTGGCCAGTGAGCTGCACACAGATACAGAAATAGTAATGGTTAATCCATGTGAATACTGAACACAGAACATAAGGCAGAAATTCCTTCAATGAGAAAAAGAAAAAGGTGACATCAATTTCACACTTTTCCTTTGTTTCTTTTTCCTTAAAAAATCGCAGTGGAAGGTTTTCCAGAAAACTGCTACTGCATTCTATTTGAGCCTATTTTCTAATTAACAGAGGTCAGCTGCATTAAAAGTGCACTATTTGGCAAAGGCCATTTAATTGTTTTCTATAGCACTTTCCAATCATACATCATACGTCTAGCACACCTGAGGCATGTATAGAAGCTGGAAGTTAAGATAGATACTTCCTCATCAAATAGTCCAGTTTGACAGGAAACCCAGGTTGTTTTGATAGGCAATCCTTGTTTACTGGACACATTTAAAATATATTGATCTTGTATAGACTGGCATCTGTAAAATATATCTTTGAATTTCTCAATATGCCATACCCAAATTAATAATCTGTTTTAAAAATGCACATTTTTATGTAGGTTGATTTTCATTACTGGGAGTCCAAAATATTTTGGGGGGGGGTAAATTACAAACAAAATGAGATTATTCTTACTCACAAAGATCTATTTATTGTTAGAAAAAGGCTTCTGCTCCATGAAGTTTGATGTTCCAGAGCATTTGTCAGACAGACAAATTTTCCTATTTAATAGCTCTGGCCTGGGGTGGAATGGGGGATGGGCAGTGGCAGTTGGAAGCAGCTTCTGAATCTTCCACTGGCTACATTCCTGATACTTGCTCTTCAATTTGCTCCACTCATGTGGCCATTCCCACCCCACCATTTTCTTCTCCCACCAAACAGCTTTATAAGACCTACTTGGACTCAGGATATTACAGACAGATAGCTTCATGGCCTGATGTTTTGCGGCCTGGTCAAGTGTATGTGTTTAAGATGGCTGAAAAAATCAACATTTTTATTAAACCCATTTTGTGGCACTGATTATCAAGAAAGAGAAGAACATGATTATATGTATACAAATGGATCCACCTATTGTATATGTTTTGGCATATAACACTTCAACTTGGAGAGATGTATATATAAAATTATTATTATGTACATGCAATGAGTTTCTATTGCTGCACAAACAATGATCACAACCCAAACTTAGTGGCTTAAAACAGCACGCACCTATCATTTCATGGCAGGGCAGGAGTCCCAGCACAGCTCTGTAGTCACTCTGCTTAGGGTTTCACAAGGCTGCCCTCAAGGTGGAGGCTAAGTTCTCACCTGTAGGCTCAACTACAGAAGAATCTGCCTTCAAGATTATTTAAGTTTTTGGAAGAATTCAGTTACTTGTGGCTGAATGGCAGAGAATCTCAGATTTGATTGGAGGCCACTCTCAGTTTCCAGAGGCTGCTCAGAGTTCCTAGAGGCCACCTGCATTTCTCTGCCACATGAGCTTCCTCAAGATGGCTGTTTACCTCATCAAGCCAGCACGGAGACACTTTCATTACAGTCGCTGAGATGAAGTCTTGTTTATAACATAATGAAATCACAGGAATGACATCCCATGTTCTTTGTTATCTAATGTAACTAAATTGAGGGATTCGTTAGAAGCAAGTGGTCTTGCTCACACCCTAGAGGATGAGATTGCATAAAGAGGTGGGTACTAAGAGGTGGGATTTTGAAGATCACTTTGGGGTCGTGCACCACAACATGTGAAAGAATTACTTTATTAACTTGGTTAGTTAGAGTTGCTAAATTTTTTAACACTCTCTTGCCAATGAAAAGAACAACAGAAAGATTATAAATCAAAGAATTCCAGAAAGAGTGCTGACTTCCGCTAAGTCAACCTTATAATAATTTCTTGTGTTTCCATAGTCACCAGAAGATGAGAATCAAGAGAGCCACCTTATCAAAAATGTCCATAACTGCAGTACCCTCAGTCTTTGCAGATCTACAGATATGAACAGATCACTTTATAAGCAATGCAGACATAGTTTTGCCACAAAAATATGGATGTCATTATTAGTTTAGTCAAAATTCTGTTTAAATACAAGGTGATTATCATGGTCAGAAGAATGTGAATCAATTTTATGTGCTGGTATTTCCTTTGTACTAAAAAAAGTCTCACTGCATAATTGTTGATGTAATTTGACCTATTTCAAGATATCTACACACCTCAAAAAAAGAAGAGGTAAAAAATAAAAAAGGTTCATAGTACATACAGAGACTGTTTAAGTCACATTTTTTTCCATTTCAGAGGAAATTTCTTTGAATTTAATTTTGTGATTTGCCATAAATTTGGAGGTATGAGTATGTAAAAATAACATAATTGAGATAATTCTGGTGGATATGCTTAAAAAATGCAAACTGCTATAGAAAATAAAATAAAAATTGTAATGCCAATTACTCTCAGTACTCTTAGTATTTCACATTTTTCCCTTGAGTTTTTATTTTAGGTAATGCCATATTTATTATGCTAGTTATCCAGACTTGAATTAATTTATTGATTGCAAATTCACTTGTCAACATAATTAGTATAATGTACCCCTGCATTTATTGCCCGTTAGACATACAAACAGTTTTCCTTAGAAGTTTAGGTTGAATAGCTTTTGAAGTTCTAAATATAGAAAAAGGTACTAACAGAAAAATGCACTCAGAAAAATCAAACAAAAATCTGTGTAATTGCTCTCAGTTGAGAACACAGACGCTTACCTCTTTGCAGATACATGTGCGAATACATAAAGTTTTAAACTACTAATGAGCAGTCACAGAGCAGGGAGAAGAAAATGAGGCATTTTCTTTACTATTTGCTCCTGACAGAGAGTAATATTCAAATGACCACCCTGCAAGTCTGAAAAGGCATGAGGACATGTGCTTGAAGGTGAATGAGTATAATAAATAGATGGAGATAGCTGCTTCCTTCTCAATACTAGGCATATCACATTTTCAGATAGAAATAGTCATTAAGAAAACATTTTGTCAATTTAAAATATGACCAATTGTAAATTACCTTCACAGTACTATTCAGATGAGAGAGAAGGATTTTGCCAATGGTATTAGATCATGTGAGAAAAATATGTTTCTCATCCGTCAATGATAAATATTCTGTTATTTGCCTGAGTACACCCAGGTTCCAAAAACACATGAAAACTCCACAACTGACACAGTGAGGTTCAGGATATGGGTCTTTCCCCATAGCCGGTGAAAGTAACAGATGAATATAAAAGTGCCATGTTTTGACCACCTTCCCTACAGGCTTCCTGGTATTGCTTTCAACTTCCTTAGTCTAAATTGTTTCATTTAGCCTTAAAAGTCACGTCAATGTCTCACCATTGAATAGACACTATTTTGAGTTTGAACTTCCATATTCTTTTCTTCCTTCCTGCCAACCCTCTCCTTCTGGACCCCTCCCAACATGCACTCATCATTAGCTCTGCTTCTGGTTAATAAGAAACATCAAGAATTGCCTTGCCTGCTTGCTCAGTAAGATATTTCCAAGAGATGACAAGGAATATCAAAAGATGTAGATGATGCCACCAGGACAGGTTGAATAAAATTTTGCTGAGATTAAAATACCTGGAAGACTATAAGAACGGAATATCTGATATCCTTCATGAATTACAACAGAATGATAGAGAAGTTTTGGAGTTTGGGAGAATTTTTGACCTGTGATGGGAGATTTCATTTAAGAGTCAATGGGAAAAATGCTTAAAGAGACAGAATAATAATTAAAATGAGAATATATTTGTGGTTCAGTCATTGTCATAACATTTTTAAACAATACATAACTAAATTTCTAAATGACGCACAAATTCTTAGTCCTTATGCAATGGAGAGAATATATTATGGCCTTACTGTAGACAAAATAAAGCACAAGATTCCTGTTTCTATGCTACGTGTGGTCTTTCTGCCTTATCCACTCAACAATATGCACTCAACAAATATTTAATGACCTTTCTCTATGCAAAATATTTAGTCTATTTCTCCTGCGAATATAAGGATGAATAAATTATTATTCTAAACTAAATAATCTCAAAAACCTAGGTGGGTATAGAATATTACATAAACAACTACTGTATTGAACAGAATGCATTAAGTATACAGCAAAAGTACCCTTTGGGAGTCCAAAGGAGGTAGTGAAACTTTGGTCTGTAATTGTCAAGACATTTGGAGACACTGATGT
>NW_022589235.1:0-5009 GCF_009834535.1 Camelus ferus | reverse complement strand
ATTTCAGTATGTTTCCTAGTGCCGGTTTGATGTTCCTGCAGTTTCACTGTAAAACCGAGTGGAGCTTGTACTCCCCCATATATATATATTGATTGGAGTTTGCAACTTAAAAGAAACTTTGTGTTCCATCAAGCAGATAAGGACGGCTTTTACACACACATCTATCAGAAAGCGCATGTGGAGAGAAGTTCGTTCTTATAGCAAAAATGGAACGGGTTGCAGGAGAATGTTTACTGTGGTTTCTCAGTCTGTTTCCTAGTGCCGGTTAGAAGTTCCTTCAGTTTTCCCTGTAAACTGAGTTAGAGCTTGTACCACCCCATATATATGTATGGAGTGGAGTTTGCAACTGAGAATAAACTTTGTGTTACCAAATAGCTTGATGAGGGCCTGCTTTCACAGACACATATCTCTTAGAACTGAACATGTGAGAGACATTCCTTCATCTAGCAAAATGGACGGGTTGCAGGAGAAACTTTTACACCGGTTTCTCAATCTGTTTCCTAGTGCCGGATTGAAATTCCTGCAGTTTTCACTGTAATAATTGGTTGCTGCTAGTACCTCCCCATATATATTTATGGAGTGGAGTTTGCATCTGAAAAGAAAATTTGTGTTCCCAACAAGCTAATTGAAGGGCGTCTTTCACACACACTTATCTGTCAGAACTGAGCATGTGGAGAGACGTTCGTTCATCTAGCTAAAAGGGCACAGGTTGCAGGAGAAATTATACTGTAGTTTCTCAGTCTGTTCCCTTGTGTCGGTTTGAATTTCATGCAGGTTTCGCTGTAAAACAGAGTTGAAGCTAATTCCACCCCATATATATTTGGAGTGGAGTTTGCAACTGAAAAGAAACTTTGTGTTCCCAACAAGCTAGGTGAAGGACGGCTTTCACACCCACTTTTCTCTCAGAATTTAGCATGTGGAGAGACGTTCATTCATCTAGCACAAAGGGAAAGTGTTCCAGCGTTACCTTTAGCTCTGGATTCTCAGTCTGTTTCCTAGTGCCGGTTTAAAGTTCCTTCAGTTTTCACTGTAAAAATTAGCTGGTGCTTGTACATCCCATATATATATATATGGAGTGTAGTTTGCAACTGAAAAGAAAATTGTTTTCCCAAAAACTAGGTGAAGGGCGGTTTTTCACACCACACCTATCTCAGAACTGAGCATTTGGAGAGACGTTCGTTCATATAGCACAAATTGAAAGGGTTGCAGAGGAATCTTTTTCTCTGGATTCTCAGTATGTTTCCTAGTGCCGGTTTGAAGTTCCTGCAGTTTTCACTGTAAAACAGAGTTGGAGCTTGTATTTCCCCATATATATTTATGGATTGGGTTTGCAACTGAAAAAAAATATGTGTTCCCTTCAAGCTAGGTGAAGGACGGCTTTAACACACACTTATCTCTCAGAACTGAGCATGTGGTGAGACGTTCGTTCTTATAGCAAAAAGGGAACGGTGTGCAGGGGAAACTTTTACTCTGGATTCTCAGTCTGTTTCCTAGTGCCGGTTTGAAGTTCCTGCAGTTTTCCCTGTTAAACTGAGTTGGAGCTAGTACATGCCCATATATATGTATGGAGTGGAGTTTGCAACTGAAAAGAAACTTTGTGTTCCAAACAAGCTAGGTGAAGGACGGCTTTCACACAGAATTTTCTCTCAGAACTGAGCATGTGGAAAGACGTTCATTCATCTAGCACAAAGGGAACGGTTTGTAGCGGTAACTTTATCTCTGTATTCTCAGTCTGTTTCCTAGTGCCGGTTTTTTATTTCCTGCAGTTTTCACTGTAAAAAACTAGTTGGTACTGGTATCTCCCATATATATATATGGAGTGTAGTTTGCAACTGAAAGAAAATTTGTGTTCCGAAAAGCTAGTTGAAGGACGGTTTTCACACACACCTATCTCAGAACTGAGCATTTGGAGAGACGTTCGTTCATATAGCACAAATTGAAAGGGTTGCAGAAGAATCTTTACCCTGGTTTCTCAGTAGTTTCCAAGTGCCGGGTGTGTGAAATTCCTGCATTTTTCACTGTAAAACCGATTGGAGCTTGTACCTACCTATATATATATGGATTGGAGTTGCAACTTAAAAGAAACTTTGTGTTCTCAAATATCTAGATGAAGGACGGCTTTCACACACACATATCTCTTAGATCTGAACATGTGGAGAGACGTTCCTTCATCTAGCACAAATGGAACGGGTTTCAGGGGAAACATTTACTCTGGTTTCTCGTCTGTTTCCTAGTGCATGTTTGAATTCCCTTCAGATTTCACTGTAAAACAGAGTTGAAGCTAGTACATCCCCATATATATGTATGGATTGGGGTTTGCAACTGAAAGGAAACTTTGTGTTCCTAACAAGCTTGGTGAAGCACGGCGTTCACACACAAATATATCTCAGAAATGAGCATGTGGAGGAACGTTCGTTCATCTAGCACAAACGGAAAAGGTTGCAGGAGCGAGTTTTACTCTATTCTCACTCTGTTTCCTAGTACCGGAATGAAGTTCCTGCAGTATTCACTGTAAATCTAGTTGCTGCTAGTACCTCCCCATATATATGTTTGGAGTGGAGTTTGCAAGTGAAAAGAAACTTTGTGTTTCCAAAAAGTAGATAAAGGACGGCTTTCACAGACACATATCTCTCAGAACTGAGCATGTTGAGACACGTTCCTTCATCTAGCACAAAGGGAACAGGTTGCAGGGAAGCATATACTCTGGTTTCTCAGTCTGTTTCCTAGTGCATTTTTGAATTTCCTTCAGTTTTCACTGTAAAACAGAGTTGGAGCTAGTACCTCCACATATATATGTATGGAGTGGAGTTTGCAACTCTAAAGAACCTTTCTGTTCCCAACAAGCTAGGTGAATGACGGCTTTCACACACAATTTTCTCTCAGAACTGAGCATGTGGAGAGACGTTCATTCATCTAGCACAAAGGGAAAGTTTTCCAGCTGTAACTTTAGCTCTGGATTCTCAGTCTGTTTCATAGTGCCGGTTTTAAGTTCCTGAAGTTTTCACTGTAAAAACTAGTTGGTGCTGGTATCACCCATATATATATATGGAGTATAGTTTGCAACTGAAAAGAAAATTTTTGTTCCCAATAAGCTAGGTGAAGGACGGTTTTTACACACACCTATCTCTGAACTGAGCATTTGGAGAGACGTTCGTTCATATAGCACAATTTGAAAGGGTTGCAGAAAAATCTTTTACTCTGGATTCTCAGTATGTTTCCTAGTGCCGGTTTGAAGTTCCTGCAGTTTTCACTGTAAAACCGAGTTGGAGCTTGTACCTCCCCATATATATATGGATTGAAGTTTGAAATTAAAAGAAACTTTGTGTTCCCATCAAGCAAAGTGAAGGACGGCTTTCACACACACATCTCTCAGAAATGAGCATGTGGATAGACTTTCGTTCTTCTAGCAAAAAGGGAAAGGGTTGCAGGAAAAACTTTTACTCTGGTTTCTCAGTCTGTTTCCTAGTGCCGGTTTTAAGTTCCTGCAGTTTTCCCTGTTAAACTGATTTGGATGTAGTACATCCCCATATATATGTATGGAGTTGATTTTGCAACTGAAAAGAAACTTTGTGTTCCCCAAAAGCTACATGAAGGACGGCTTTCACAGACAAATATCTCTCAGATCTGAGCATGTGGAGAGACGTTCCTTCATCTAGCACAAAGGGAACGGATGGCAGGGAAACATTTACTCTGGTTTCACAGTCTGTTTCATAGTGCATGTCAGAATTTCCTTCAGTTTTCACTGTAAAACAGATTTGGAGCTAGTACCTTCCCATATATATGTATGGATTGGGTTTTGCAACTGAAAAGAAACTTTGTGTTCCCAACAAGCTATTTGAATGGCGGCTTTCACACACATTTATCTCTCAGAACTGAGCATGTGTAGAGATTTTCGTTCACCTAGTACAAATGGCACGGTTTGCAGGAGAAATTTTACTCTTAATTCTCAGACTCTTTCCTAGTGCCGCTTTGAAATTCCTGCAGTTTTCACTGTAAAACGGTGTTGGAGCTAATACCTCCCCATATATATGTATGGACTGGAATTTGCAGATGAACAGATAGTTTGTGTTCCCAACAAGCTAGGTGAAGGACGGCTTTCACACACACATTTCTCTCAGAACTGAGCATGTGGAGAGACGTTCATTCATCTAGCACAATGGGAACGGGTTGCAGTTGTAACTTTAACTCTGGATTTTCAGTCAGTTTCCTAGTGCCAGTTTTAAGTTCCTGCAGTTTTCACTGTAAATTCTAGTTTTTGCTGGTACCACCCATATATATATATGGAGTGTAGTTTGCAACTGAACAGAAAATTTATGTTCCCAAAAAGCTAGGTGAAGGACGGTTTTCACACACACCTATCTCAGAACTGAGCATTTGGAGAGACGTTCTTTCATATAGCACAAATTTAAAGGGTTGCGGAAGAATCTATTACTCTGGTTTCTCAGTATGTTTCCTAGTGCCGCTTTGAAGTTCCTGCATTTTTCACTGTAAAAGCGTGTTGTAGCCTGTACCTCCCCATATATATATATGAATTGGAGTTTGCAACTTAAAAGAAACTTTGTGTTCCCATCAAGCAAGTTGAAGGACGGCTTTCACACACACATCTCTCAGAACTGAGCAGGTGGAGAGACGTTCATTCTTCTAGCAAAAATCTAACGGGTTGCAGGAGAAACTTTTACTCTGGTTTCACAATCTGTTTCCTAGTGTCGGTTTGAAGTTCCTGCAGTTTTCCCTGTAAAACTGAGTTGGAGCTAGTACATCCCCATATATATGTAAGGAGTGGAGTTTGCAACTGAAAAGAAACTGTGTGTTCTTAAAAAGCTAGATGAAGGACGGCTTTCACAGACACATATCTCTTAGAACTGAGCATGTAGAGAGACGTTCCTTCATCTATCACAAATTTAACGGGTTGCAGGAGAAAATTTTACTCTGGTTTCTCAGTCTGTTTCCTAGTGCATGTTTGAATTTCCTTCAGTTTTCACTGTAAAACAGAGTTGGAGCCTGTTCCT
>NW_022589234.1:0-5015 GCF_009834535.1 Camelus ferus | reverse complement strand
AACACAAAGTTTCTTTTCAGTTGCAACTCCACTCCATTCCTATATATGGGGAGGTACAAGCTCCAACTCGGTTTTGCAGTGAAAACTGCAGCTTCAAACCGCACTAGGAACAGACTGAGAAACCAGAGTAAAGTTTCTCCTGCAACCACGTTCCCTTGGTGCTAATGACGACGTTCTCCACATGCTAAGTTCTGAGAGATAAGTGTGTGTGAAAGCCGTCCTTCACCTAGCTTGTTGGGAACACAAGATTCTTTTTCAGTTGCAAACTCCACTCCATACATATATTGGGGAGGTACTAGCTACAACTCGTTTTTACAGTGAAATTGGCAGGAACATCAAACCGGCACTAGGAACAGACTGAGAAACCAGAGTAAAAGTTTCCCCTGCAACCCGTTCCCTTGGTGCTAGATGAACGAACGTCTCTCCACATGCTTATTTCTGAGAGGTAAGTGTGTGTGAAGCCATTCTTAACCTAGCTTGTTGGGAACACAAAGTTTTCTTTTCACTTGCAACTCCACTCCATACATATATATTGGGAGGTACGACTCCACTCGGATTTAAGTGAAACCTGCAGGAACTTCAAACCGGCACTAGGAAACAGACTGAGAAACCAGAGTAAAAGTTTCCCCTGCAACCCTTTCCCATGATGCTACATGAACGAACGTCTCTCCACATGCTCAGTTCTGAGAGATAAGTGTGTGTGGCAGCCGTCCTTTCCCTAGCTTGTTGGGAAAACAAAGTTTCTTTTCAGTTGCAAACTCCACTCCATACATATATATGGGGAGGTACTAGCTCCAATCGGTTTTACAGTGAAAACTGCAGGTAATTCAAAACGGCACTAGGAAACAAACTGAGAAACCAGAGTAAAGGATTCCCCTGCAACCCGTTCCCTTTGTGCTAGATGAACGAACGTCTCTCCACATGCTCAGTTCTGAGAGATAAGTGTGTGTGAAAGCCGTCCTTCACCTAGCGTGTTTGGAACACAAAGTTCCTTTTCAGTTGCAACCTCCACACCATACATATATATGGGAGGTACAGCTCCAACTCGGTTACAGTAAAACTGCAGGTACTTCAAACGCACTAGGAAACAGATTGAGAAACCAGAGTAAAAGTTTCTCCTGCAACCCTTTCCCTTGATGCTAGATGAACGAACTTCTCTCCACATGCTTAGTTCTGAGATAAGTGTGTGTGAAAGCCGTCCTTCACCTAGCTTGTTGGGAACACAAAGTTTCTTTTCAGTTGCAAACTCCACTCCATACATATATATGGGGAGGTACTAGCTCCAACTCGGTTTTACAGTGAAAACTGCAGGAACTTCAAACCGGCACTAGGAAACAGACTGAGAAACCAGAGTTAAAGTTTCTCCTGCATCTCATTCCCTTGGTGCTAGATGAACGAACGTCTCTCCGCATGCTCAGTTCTGGGAGATAATTGTGTCTGAAAGCCGTCCTTCACCTAGCTTGTTGGAAACACAAAGTTTCTTTTCAGTTGCAAACTCCACTCCATACATATATATGGGGAGGTACTAGCTCCAACTCGGTTTTACAGTGAAAACGCAGGAACTTCAAACCGGTACTAGGAAACAGACTGAGAAACCAGAGTAAAAGTTACTCCTGCAACCCGTTCCCTTGGTGCTAGATGTACGAACGTCTCTCCACATGCTCAGTTCTGAGAGATAAGTGTGTGTGAAAGCCGTCCTTCAGATAGCTTCTTGGGAACACAAAGTTTTTTTCAGTTGCAAACTCCATTCCTTACATATATATTGGGAGGTGCAAGCTCCAACTCTGTTTTACAGTGAAAACTGCAGGAACTTCAAACCGGCACTAGGAAACACACTGAGAAACCAGAGTAAAAGTTTCTCCTTCAACCCGTTCCCTTGGTGCTAGATGAACGAACGACTCTCCACTTTCTCAGTTCTCAGAGATATGTGTGTGTGGAAGCCGTCCTTCACCTAGCTTGTTGGGAACACAAAGTTTCTTATCAGTTGCAAACTCCACTCCATACATATATATGGGGAGGTACATGCTCAAACTCGGTTTTACAGTGAAAATTGCAGGAACTTCAAACCGGCACTAGGAAACAGACTGAGAAACCAGAGTAAAAGTTTATCCTGCAACCCGTTCCCTTGGTGCTAGATGAAAGAACGTCTCTCCACATGCTAGGTCCTGAGAGATATGTGTGTGTGGTAGCCGAGCTTTACCTAGCTTGTTGGGAACACAAAGTTTCTTTTCAGTTGCATACTCCACTCCATACATATGTATGGGGAGGTACTATCTCCAACTCGGTTTTACAGTGAAAACTGCAGGTACTTCAAAACGGCACTAGGAAACAGACTGAGAAACCAGAGTAAAAGTTTCTCCTGCAACCCGTTCCCTTGGTGCTACATGAACGAACGTCTCTCCACATGCTCAGTTCTGAGAGATAACTGTTTGTGAAAGCCGTCCTTCATAGCTTGTTGGGAACACAAAGTTTCTTTTCAGTTGCAAACTCCACTCCATACATATATATGGGAGGTACAAGCTCCAACTCGGTTTACAGTGAAAACTGCAGGAACTTCAAACCGGCACTAGGAAACAGACTGAGAAACCAGAGTAAAGTTCCCCTGCAACCCGTTCTCCTTGTGCTAGATGAACGAACGTCTCTCCACATGCTCAGTTCGAGAGATAAGTGTGTGTGAAAGCCGTCCTTCACCTAGCTTGTTGGGAACACAAAGTTTCTTTCAGTTGCAAACTCCACTCCATACATATATGTGGGGATACATCTCCAACTCGGTTTTACAGTGAAAACTGCAGGAACTTCAAAACCGGCACTAGGAAACAGACTGAGAAACCAGAGTAAAAGTTTCTCCTGCAACCCGTTCCCTTGGTGCTAGATGAAACGAACGTTCTCCACATGCTCAGTTCTGAGAGATAAGTGTTTGTGAAGCCGTCCTTCACTAGCTTGTTGGGAACACAAAGTTTCTTTTCAGTTGCAAACTCCAATCCATACATATATATGGGGAGGTAAATAGCTCCAACTCGGTTTTACAGTGAAAACTGCAGGAACTTCAAACCGGCACTAGGAAACAGACTGAGAAACCAGAGTAAAAGTTTCTCCTGCAACCCGTTCCCTTGGTGCTAGATGAACGAACGTCTCTCCACATGCTCAGTTCTGAGAGATAAGTGTGTGTGAAAGCCGTCCTTCACCTAGCTTGTTGGGAACACAAAGTTTCTTTTCAGTTGCAAACTCCACTCCATACATATATATGGGGAAGTACTTAGCTCCAACTCGGTTTTACAGTGAAAACTGCAGGTAACTTCAAACCGGCACTAGGAAACAGGACTGAGAAACCAGAGTAAAAGTTTCTCCTGCACCCGTTCCCTTTGTGCTAGATGAACGAACGTCTCTCCACATGCTCAGTTCTGAGAGATAAGTGTGTGTGAAAGCCGTCCTTCACCTAGCTTGTTGGGAACACAAAGTTTCTTTTCAGTTGCAAACTCCACTCCATACATATATATGCGGAGGTACTAGCTCCAACACGGTTTTACAGTGAAAACTGCAGGAACTTTCAAACCGGCACTAGGGAACAGACTGAGAAACCAGAGTAAAAGTTTCCTGCAACCCTTTCCCCTTGTAGCTAGATGAACGAACGTCTCTCCACATGCTCAGTTCTGAGAGATAAGTGTGTGTGAAAGCGTCCTTCACCTAGCTTGTTGGGAACACAAAGTTATTTTCAGTTGCAAACTCCACTCCATACATATATATGGGGAGGTACTAAGCTCCTACTCGGTTTTACAGTGAAAACTGCAGGAACTCAACCGGCACTAGGAAAAAGACTGAGAAACCAGAGTAAAAGTTTCTCCTGCAACCCTTCACTTGTGCGAGATTGAACGAACGTCTCTCCACATGCTCAGTTCTGAGAGATAAGTGTGTGTGAAAGCCGTCCTTCACTAGCTTGTTGGGAACACAAAGTTTTCTTTTCAGTTGCAACTCCACTCCATACATATATGGGGGAGGTACTAGCTCCAACTCGGATTCTTACAGTGAAAACTGCAGGAAATTCACAACCGGCACTGGGAAACAGTACTGAGATAACCAGAGCTAAATGATTCTCCTGCAAACCCGTTTCCCTTGGTTTGCTAGGATTAACGAAACGTCTCTCCACATGCTCAGTTTCTGAGAGATAAGTGTGTGTGAAAGCCGTCCCTTCACCTAGCTTTGTTGGCAACACAAGTTTCCTTTTCCAGTTGCAACTCCACTCCATACTATATTATATGGGTAGGGACTAGCCTCCTACTCGGTTTTACAGTGAAAAACTGCAGGAACTTCAAACCGGCACTAGGAAACAGACTGAGAATACCAGTGTAAAAGATTCTCCTGCAACCCGTTCCCTTTGGTGCTAGATGAACGAACGTCTCTTCCTACATGCTCAGTGCTGAGAGATAAGTGTGTGTGAAAGCCGTCCCTTCATCCTAGCTTGTTGGGAACACAAAGTTTCTTTTCAGTTGCATACTCCACTCCATACAGATATATGGGGAGGTACTAGCTCCAACTCGGTTTTACAGTGAAAACTGCAGGAACTTCAAACCGGCAATAGGAAACAGACTGAGAAACCAGAGTAAAAGTTTCTCCCTGCACCAGTTCCCTTTGGTGCTAGATGAACGAACGTCTCTCCACATGCTAAGTTCTGAGAGATAAGTGTGTGTGGTAGCCGTCCTTCACCTAGCTTGTTGGGAACACAAAGTTTCTTTTAAGTTGCAAACTCCACTCCATACATATATATGGAGAAGTACTAGTTCCAACTCGGTTTTACAGTGAAAACTGCAGGAACTTCAAACCCGCACTAGGAAACAGACTGAGAAACCAGAGTAAAAGATTCTCCTGCAACCCGTTACCTTTGTGCTAGATGAAAGAACGTCTCTCCACATGCTAGGTTCTGAGAGATATGTGTGTGTGAAAGCCGTCCTTCACCTAGCTTGTTGGGAACACAAAGTTTCTTTTCAGTTGCCAACTCCACTCCATATATATATGGGGAG
>NW_022589233.1:0-5034 GCF_009834535.1 Camelus ferus | reverse complement strand
GCTGTGTCCTGGTGTACGTTTCATCTCCCACGTCTGTAGTTTTTAGACATGATGTGTCATTTTCTGGTACCCATTCTGCTTGTGAGTGAGAGACTGACACAAAGTCACATAGCAATTGAAAAATTGCGCAAAGGAACTTTATTGTTAAAAATGTAGACCTGTGGCAGGGTGCTGCTTTGCAAGTGACTTTCAGTACAGGAACACTTAAAAGAATACAGTGTTATTTCTTTTTTTATGCTTTAAGCCTTTGATAGAAGGTTTTCTTTGCAGAGTTTCTGGAGTACATCAGAAAAAGGGGGAACTGAAAAATAGCTTAAGAAAACACCAGTAATAGATGTTGCTTGTTGTATGGTATCTGTCTTAAAGTTAATTCTTTAAGGCAGGAAGTTTAACTCTCAATTTCTTAAGCAAATACAGACATTTTTGACTCTTAATGACATTTTTGTTGGGCAGAGCTGCTTTTGCTTTCATTCTGAACATTGAGAGGCCTCTATGATAGTTTCTACCACTCCTTAATATTTTATTTCCCTCTATTGTGAACTTAGATTATTAAGCTTGAAGCAGATAAATATCATTAACTTGCTACATATGTTAGATATTCAGTGTTACATGGTCAGAAAGTTTGTGTATGTTGCATGTATCTCATAATCCCCCTTTTCAATTGTGTTCCTGATGAAAGGATGGTGGGAAATGGCATTATGGGGATAGTCTTACATTATACAGTGTTTCCCCTGTTCCCTCTACCAGATCTGGATGTTCTTTCATCTTTCGCTTCTAGACTTAGTAGCTCTTATCTTAAGTCAGGGTAACTCATCCCCCTGAAACACACACACACACACGTCACGCACACAAACACCCCCCACACACACACACATGGCAGTAGGGAGTAGCATGCACCATCCCATTCTCCCACACCAGCTCTGGACCCACCCACTGAGCAGTGTCTTGTACTAATTCATTTTTAAGTTCCCTTTAAAACTCGAGTGCTCGGGAAAGAGGACCGATATCCACACGGTACTCAGACCCTCAAGGGACCAGGTGTCTCTCAATTGTGTTGTTCGGACTCAGGACACAATCAAGGGTAACTTCTATGGTTAATGCCAGGTTTCTTAGTGTTGAGTGGCCTGGGTTTCGTGGTGTCCCTTTACCACCTGGGTGATCCATGATTCCCACATTTCTCTCTCCCGCTAGACTTTTTTCCTCCAACTCTGGACTCATCATCTTTTGCTGATTTGACGGCTTCACTTGAACTCTGATATCTAAATGAGCATTGTAAAACTGAGCTCTTGGTCCTCCTATTCCCCAAACTTCTGCAGCCTCCCCATTCAGTTTTAGTGGAAACTTAATCCTTCCAGCTGCTCAGGTAAAAAATTGGAGTTATTCTGACTCTCACTTACATACCACAGAATTCTGTCAACAGGTCTTGTTAACACTGCCTTTATAACATATCTAGAACCCAGACACTTCTCACCATGTCTCCTGCCTCCACTGCTGTTTCCATGCCCTGAGCCACTGTCCTCTCCTGTGCAGCCCTCCTAAGTGTCTTCCCTCCTTTTATCTCTGACCACGTCGACTATTCTTACCGGCAGTCAGTGAGCCTTTGAACCAAGTTAGATTGTGTCGTCCTTCTGCATGCCTCCCCATTTCACTCCGGGTAAAAGCCACAGTCCTCACAAAGTCCTCCAAGGCCCTACAGGATCTGCATTGCCCCCTCCCGCCGCCCCAGCCCTGTTCCTTCATGGAACACACGAGATGTATGCTGGCCTCTGCACTGGTTTTTCCTCTGCCTGGGCCTTCTCACTCCTAGTCCTTGTCTAACTCAGCCCTCAGTTTGGCCTGCTCTGATATTTAATACAACATCACCCTCATCCCATACTCTCAACTTTCTTTACCTTTCCTGTTTTTTCTTTTCCATGGTTTTCTCTTTCCTACATGCCACTCCTCTGCTGCTCTGTTGTGTGAATTGCCATTTCCACCCACAGCCCCAGCTAGACTCCAGGCTCCTTGAGGTCAGGACTTTTATTAGTTTATTGATTATTCAAGGTGCCTAGACTAGTCCTGGTACATAGTTGGCTGTCAAAAATTATTTGCTGAATAAATAAAATACTTTTTAAAAATGAATCATCCTTTCAGGAACAGGTAAGGAAAGGAAGCTGCATGAAGGGAAATGGTGCAGTAAATATGTTTGCCTGTTCTTTGTGTGTATATATATATATATAATTATATATATCTATATATATATATATATATATATATCTTATTCTTAGGTAATTTGGTATCCCAGTTTCTTAATTTAATAGCTATATTGAGGTATAATTTACAGGCCATAAAATTCACACATTATAATTGTACAAGTCAGCCATTTTAGTTATTTCTAGAGTTGTGAAACTGTGTCCTCAAAAAGTCCCCTTGTGTCCGGCCATATGCAGTTAGCCCTCCCCACAGTGGCACCCTGGTTTTGTTTGTTTTTGGTTTTTTAGCAACTACATCTCAAAAATGATTTACACAGCAAACTAATACAGGTTTGCACTTTTAGAAGTTGCCCACTTAAATATGAAATCAACCGTCATTGCTGAATGTAGGTAGTTGTATTAGACATCGGTGAGAAGAATGGACTTGAGTGTCAGACTGGCTGCAGTCTTACCCAGCTCCACCACTTACCAAGTTACCCAAATTATTTTCTGCCTCAAGCTTTCATCTGTTATATGGGGGTAATAATAGCAGCTTACAGAGTTGTTGTCAGGATTAAGCAAACAGGGAAACAAAATTTAGTACATTGGTCAGCTTATGTTATTACCTAAAAACTAGCCTTGCAACTAGAGAGCAAAATTCGAATAATTTCTAAGTTTCTGAAGTTTGTGTAAAATATGATCCAGTTCCTGCCTGGTTTGTAAATACATATGCCTACTGCAGAATGTAAAAGCAGGTTGATTTCCAGCAGAAAATATCATTTCTCAGCATTTCTTTTGAAGGTAGTTGCAAAACCATTTTTACTAAATTTTCTGTGCCCATCTCTGACAGAGCTTTGACACCAGGGTGGTAATTATCTACTTTTTTGTTAAAATCATGCTAACCATCAGAAAGTGTTCTGAATTATATTTTAGACTTTATGTTGGGAATACTGTGAGACTTCCTCTAAATGAATGGGCGGGAGGGAAATTCATTGTAGCTTTGTAGACTGATAAGCCTGCACTAATTATCTTTTTAAAATTTTAATTAATTAGTTATTTTTTTTGCAGGGGGGTAGTAATTAGGTTTTTATTTATTTATTTTATTTTTAGAGGAAGTACTGGGGATTGAACCCAGGCCCTTGTGCATACTAAGCATATGCTCTTTGACTTGCGCTATATCCTCCCCCATAAATTACTTTTAATAAGGTCTCTTTCTCTGTTTTGTTACTTTGTTTTATGTACAGATGCACAAAGCAGGGTCATCAGAAGCCTCTTAATGCCAAAGATTATAATACTGAAAAACATTGCCCCGTGACAGTGAATCCTTGGCATATGAAGAAAAATTGTAAAGTCCTGAATGAATTAAGAAGATATTGTTACATTAACATACATGTAACCATGGCTCTCTTAACTTTCTTTTTCACTTTGTAATGAAGATACTCCCCACCCGTCAAGGTTGCTTTCCTTGAGATAGGGAATATCTAAAGCCTTTTCTGTAAGTAAGAGAGCAGGTAATTTATCAGAAGTGTGAATGGTGTAATCTGCTCTGTCTAGTATGGCAGCCACCAGCCACGTGTGGCTGTTGTGAATTGAGATGTTCTATAAGTGGAAAATATATAATGGATTTTCAAGACTTAGTACAACAAAAGAATGTAAAATATTTATTAATAAGTTTTAAAAGTGTTAATCACACTTTCGAAATGATAGTATACTGGATATTTTGGGATAAATACAATTATTACTGGAATTAAATTCACTTGTTTCTTTTTATTTTCTAAATGGAATTACTGGAAAATTGTGACTTGCATTATGTTTCTGTTGGACAGGGCTGGCTTCCAACTTATTGCAAATAATATGAAAAGAAAACGTTTATTAAAATTTTGTAATCGAATAGTTGATTTTTATCATATTAGTTTCAGGTGTACAACAAAGAGATTCAAAATTTTTACATATTATATTCCACTTAAAGTGACCATAAAATAATGGCTGTAATTCCCTGTGCTGTATGATACAGCTCTGTAACCTATCCATTTTATTTTATTTTATTTTATTATTTTTCACATTTTTAACATTATTTTAATGTAGTATAGTCAGTTTACAATTTTTGGTATACAGTATGATGCGATCATTCACTTTTTTTAACATTTTTATTGATTTATAAACATTTTAAAATGTTGTGTCAAATTCCAATGTTCAGCACAATTTTTCAGTTATACATGAACATATATATTCATTGTACCTTTTTTTCTTTGTGAGCTACCATTAGATCTTGTGTATATTTCCCTGTGCTTTACAGTATAATCTTGTTTATCTGTTCTACAATTATAAATCCAGTCTATCCCTTCCCACCCTCTACTCGCTTGGCAACCGCAAGTTTGTATTCTATGCCTATGAGTCTATTTCTGTTTTGAATTTATGCCTTTTTTTTATTTTTGTGTTTTAGATTCCACATATGAGCAATCTCATATGGTATTTTTCTTTCTCTTTCTGGCTTACTTCACTTAGAATTACTTCCAGGAGCATCCATGTTGCTGCAAATGGCATTATGTTGTCAGTTTTTATGGTTGAATATTATTCCATTGTAAATATACCACATCTTCTTTATCCAGTCATCAGTTGATGGACATTTAGGCTGTTTCCATATCTTGGCTATTGTAAATAGTGCTGCTATGATATTGGGATGCAGGTGTCATCCTGAAGTAGGGTTCCTTCAGGATATAAGCCCAAGAGCAGAATTCCTGGGTCATACAGTCTGTCCATTCCTAGTCTTTTGAGGAATCTCCACACTGTTTTCCACAGTGGCTGCAACAACTGCATTCCCACCAGCAGTGTAGGAGGGTTCCCTTTTCTCCACAGCCTCTCC
>NW_022589232.1:0-5036 GCF_009834535.1 Camelus ferus | reverse complement strand
TCTAGAACAATTGGAACAGGGTGCAGGGAAAATTTTACTCTGGTTTCTCAGTCTGTTTCCTAGTGCCGGTTTGAAGTTCCGCAGTTTTCACTGTAAAACGGAGTTGGAGCTAGTACCTTCCCAATATATGAATGGAGTGGAGTGGAAACTGAAAAGAAAACTTTGTGTTCCCAACCAGCTTGTTGAAGGACGGCTTCACCACACCTTATCTCTCAAATGAGCATGTGGAGAGACGTCGTTCATCTAGCACAAAGGGAACAGGTGTGCAGGGAAACTTTACTCTGGTTTCAGTCTGTTCCTAGTGCCGGTTTGAAGTTCCTGCAGTTTTCACTGTAAAACCGAGTTGGAGCTAGTACCTTCCCATATATATGAATGGAGTGGAGTTGGAAACTGAAAAGAAATTTGCGTTATCAAAAAGCTGGTTGAAGGACGGCTTTCAACACCACTTATCTATCAAAACGAGCATGTGGCGAGACGTTCGTTCATCTAGCAAAGGGAACGGGTGGCATGAGAAACTTTTATTCTAGTTTCTCACTGTTTCCTAGTGCCGGTTTTAGTTCCTGCAGTTTTCACTGTAAACCGAGTTGGAGCTAGTACCTTCCCATATATGTATGGAGTGGAGTTGGAAACTGAAAGAAACTTTGTGTTCCTAACAAGCTAGTTGAAGGATGTTTCACACACACTTATCTCTCAAAACTGAGCATGTGGAGAGACGTTTGTTCATCTAGCAAAAAGGGAACGGGTTGCAGGAGAAACTGTTACTCTGGTTTCTCAGTCTGTTTCCTAGTGCCCGTTTGAAGTTCCTGCAGTTTTCAGTGTAAAACCGAGTAGGAGCTAGTACCTTCCCATATATATGTATGGAATGGAGTTGGAAACTGAAAAGAAACTTTGTGTTCCCAACAATCTAGTTGAAGGACGGCTTTCACACACACTAATCTCTCAAAACTGAGCATTTGGAGAGACGTTCGTTCATCTAGCACAAAGGGAACGGGTTGCAGGAGAAACTTTTACTCTGCTTTCTCAGTCTGCTTCCTAGTGCCGGTTCGAATTTCCTGCAGTTTTCACTGTAAAACCGAGTTGGAGCTACTACCTTCCCATATATATGTATGGAGTGGAGTTGGAAACTGAAAAGAAACTTTGTGTTCCCAACAATCTAGTTGAAGGACGGCTTTCACACACACTTATCTCTCAAAACTGAGCATGTGGAGAGACGTTCGTTCATCTAGCAAAAAGGGAACGGGTGCAGGAGAAACTTTACTCTGGTTTTCTCAGTCTGTTTCCTAGTGCCGGTTTGAAGTTCCTGCAGTTTTCACTGTAAAACCGAGTTGGAGCTAGTCCTTCCCATATATATGTATGGAGTGGTAGTTGGAAACTGAAAAGAAACTTTGTGTTCCCAACAAGCTAGTTGAAGGACTTCTTTCACACACACTTATCTCTCAAAACTGAGCATGTGGAGAGACGTTCGTTCATCTAGCACAAAGGGAACGGGTTGCAGGAGAAACTTTTACTCTGGCTACTCAGTTGTTTTCCAGTGCCTGGTTGAATTTCCTGCAAGTTTCACTGTAAAACCGAGTTGGAGCTAGTTCCTTCCCATATATATGTATGGAGTGGAGTTGGAAACTGAAAAGAAACTTTGTGTTCCCAACAAGCTAGTTGAAGGACGGCTTTCACACACACTTATCTCTCAAAATTGAGCATGTGGAGAGACTTTCGTTCATCTAGCACAAAGGGAACTGGTTGCAGGAGAAACTTTTACTCTGCTTTCTCAGTCTGTTTCCTAGTGCCGGTTTGAAGTTCCTGCAGTTTTCACTGTAAAACCGAGTTGGAGCTAGTACCTTCCCATATATATGTATGGAATGGAGTTGGAAACTGAAAAAAAACTTTGTGTTCCCAACAATCTAGTTGAAGGACGGCTTTCACACACACTAATCTCTCAAAACTGAGCATGTGGAGAGACGTTCGTTCATCTAGCACAAAGGGAACGGGTTGCAGGAGAAACTTTTACTCTGCTTTCTCAGTCTGTTTCCTAGTGCCGGTTTGAAGTTCCTGCAGTTTTCACTGTAAAACCGAGTTGGAGCTACTACCTTCCCATATATATGTATGGAGTGGAGGTGGAAACTGAAAAGAAACTTTGTGTTACCAACAAGCTAGTTGAAGGACGGCTTTCACACACACTTATCTCTCAAAACTGAGCATGTGGAGAGACGTTCGTTCATCTAGCAAAAAGGGAACGGGTTGCAGGAGAAACTTTTACTCTGTTTTCTCAGTCTGTTTCCTAGTGCCGTTTTGAAGTTCCTGCAGTATTCACTGTAAATCCGAGTTGGAGCTAGTACCTTCCCATATATATGTATGGAGTGGAGTTGGAAACTGAAAAGAAACTTTGTGTTCCCAACAAGCTAGTTGAAGGACTTCTTTCACACACACTTATCTCTCAAAACTGAGCATGTGGAGAGACGTTCGTTCATCTAGAACAATTGGAACAGGGTGCAGGAGAAACTTTTACTCTGGTTTCTCAGTCTGTTTCCTAGTGCCGGTTTGAAGTTCCTGCAGTTTTCACTGTAAAACGGAGTTGGAGCTAGTACCTTCCCATATATATGAATGGAGTGGAGTTGGAAACTGAAAAGAAACTTTGTGTTCCCAACAAGCTAGTTGAAGGACGGCTTTCACACAGACTTATCTCTCAAAACTGAGCATGTGGAGAGACGTTCGTTCATCTAGCACAAAGGGAACGGGTGGCAGGAGAAACTTTTACTCTGGTTTCTCAGTCTGTTTCCTAGTGCCGGTTTGAAGTTCCTGCAGTTTTCACTGTAAAACCGAGTTGGAGCTAGTACCTTCCCATATATATGTATGGAGTGGAGTTGGAAACTGAAAAGAAACTTTGTGTTCCCAACAAGCTAGTTGAAGGACGGCTTTCACACACAATTATCTCTCAAAACTGAGCATGTGGAGAGACGTTCGTTCATCTAGCACAAAGGGAACGGGTGCAGGAGAAACTTTTACTCTGCTTTCTCAGTCTGTTTCCTAGTGCCGGTTTGAAGTTCCTGCAGTTTTCACTGTAAAACCGAGTTGGAGCTACTACCTTCCCATATATATGTATGGAGTGGAGGTGGAAACTGAAAAGAAACTTTGTGTTCCCAACAAGCTAGTTGAAGGACGGCTTTCACACACACTTATCTCTCAAAACTGAGCATGTGGAGAGACGTTCGTTCATCTAGCAAAAAAGGGAACGGGTTGCAGGAGAAACTTTTACTCTGTTTTCTCAGTCTGTTTCCTAGTGCCGTTTTGAAGTTCCTGCAGTATTCACTGTAAATCCGAGTTGGAGCTAGTACCTTCCCATATATATGTATGGAGTGGAGTTGGAAACTGAAAAGAAACTTTGTGTTCCCAACAAGCTATTTGAAGGACTTCTTTCACACACACTTATCTCTCAAAACTGAGCATGTGGAGAGACGTTCGTTCATCTAGAACAATTGGAACAGGGTGCAGGAGAAACTTTTACTCTGGTTTCTCAGTCTGTTTCCTAGTGCCGGTTTGAAGTTCCTGCAGTTTTCACTGTAAAACGGAGTTGGAGCTAGTACCTTCCCATATATATGAATGGAGTGGAGTTGGAAACTGAAAAGAAACTTTGTGTTCCCAACAAGCTTGTTGAAGGACGGCTTTCACACAGACATATCTCTCAAAACTGAGCATGTGGAGAGACGTTCGTTCATCTAGCACAAAGGGAACAGGTGGCAGGAGAAACTTTTACTCTGGTTTCTCAGTCTGTTTCCTAGTGCCGGTTTGAAGTTCCTGCAGTTTTCACTGTAAAACCGAGTTGGAGCTAGTACCTTCCCATATATATGAATGGAGTGGAGTTGGAAACTGAAAAGAAACTTTGCGTTACCAAAAAGCTAGTTGAAGGACGGCTTTCACACACACTTATCTCTCAAAACTGAGCATGTGGAGAGACGTTCGTTCATCTAGCACAATGGGAACGGGTGGCAGGAGAAACTTTTACTCTAGATTCTCAGTCTGTTTCCTAGTGCCGGTTTAAAGTTCCTGCAGTTTTCACTGTAAAAACCGAGTTGGAGCTTAGTACCTTCCCATATATATGTATGGAGTGGAGTTGGAAACTGAAAAGAAACTTGTGTTCCCAACAATCTAGTTGAAGGACGGCTTTCACACACACTTATCTCTCAAAACTGAGCATGTGGAGAGACGTTCGTTCATCTAGCACAAAGGGAACGGGTTGCAGGAGAAACTTTTACTCTGCTTTCTCAGTCTGTTTCCTAGTGCCGGTTTGAAGTTCCTGCAGTTTTCACTGTAAAACCGAGTTGGAGCTAGCTACCTTCCCATATATATGTATGGAGTGGAGGTGGAAACTGAAAAGAAACTTTGTGTTCCCAACAAGCTAGTTGAAGGACGGCTTTCACACACACTTATCTCTCAAAACTGAGCATGTGGAGAGACGTTCGTTCATCTAGCACAAAGGGAACGGGTTGCAGGAGAAACTTTTACTCTGTTTCTCAGTCTGTTTCCTAGTGCCGGTTTGAAGTTCCTGCAGTATTCACTGTAAATCCGAGTTGGAGCTAGTACCTTCCCTATATATGTATGGAGTGGAGTTGGAAACTGAAAAGAAAACTTTGTGTTCCCAACAAGCTAGTTGAAGGACTTCTTTCACACACATTTATCTCTCAAAACTGAGCATGTGGAGAGACGTTCGTTCATCTAGAACAATTGGAACAGGGTGCAGGAGAAACTTTTACTCTGGTTTCTCAGTCTGTTTCCTAGTGCCTGTTTGAAGTTCCTGCAGTTTTCACTGTAAAACGGAGTTGGAGCTAGTACCTTCCCATATATATGAATGGAGTGGGGTTGGAAACTGAAAAGAAGCTTTGTTTTCCCAACAAGCTTGTTGAAGGACGGCTTTCACACAGACTTATCTCTCAAAACTGAGCATGTGGAGAGACGTTCGTTCATCTAGCACAAAGGGAACGGGTGGCAGGAGAAACTTTTACTCTGGTTTCTAAGTCTGTTTCCTAGTGCCGGTTGAAGTTCCT
>NW_022589231.1:0-5038 GCF_009834535.1 Camelus ferus | reverse complement strand
CGCATATTTTGGTCACCTGGACACAGCGGAGGTGTTGCTGTTATATAACGAAAATGTTGTAGACAGCAGAGACAGGAAGAACAGGTAACAGCGGCGGGACGGGGCGGGGCGGGGCAGGCCTGGGAAGCTGCCAACTATGGTTTTAAGACATGAATTTTAAATTGCCTTCCCATGTCAGAGATGTTGAAGAGTGAGAAAATGAGCATGTTAGAATCATTGAAGTACAGTGTTCTCTCTCATCCTTGCAGCAGCAAAGTAGATACATTATCACTTTATTTAATTGAAATGTTTTTTGTAAAATAGTAACGGTAACAATTATAACATTATCTAACAATTATTGAGCTGTTATTTTGTGCAAGGAACTGCCAGACACTTTGCATAGCTTTTCATTTAAGCATCACAGCGGCGTCCTGTAAGATAACTACTACTTCATGCCCATTTTGTTGATGAGGAAATTGAGGCACAGACAGGCTAAGTGAGAGCTAATAAGGGACAGTGTTAAAGTAGAAGTCAGACCCAAGGTGAGCTGAATCTCAACGGCATGCCCTTTCTATTCAAACAGGTGGTTCTTCCATTAATGTGGTGAGTAATAAGAGCTAATAAATATTGTTCTTTCCCCATAGAAAGAACTAAGATAAGAAGACTAAATGTCAGTTTTAAAGGGGTAGGAATAGCATGCTGTTGAATGTTTACAATTACACGAGTAACTGTACCTTTGAACTAGTACGCTCTAATTTCCTAAAAAGTCCTCATGTTCGCAGGACTGCCCTACACTTGGCCTGCACCACCGGCCAGTCATCAGTGGTGGCTCTCCTCATACATTGGGATTGTAATCTGAATGCTCGTGACAAGGAAGGCAAGACAGCTCTCATCAAGGTGTGTAGCAGCCAACCATGTCCACATGAGATGGATTCGATGTAATTACTTAGAATAAAAATGAATTTATCTGTTTTAAATATAACGAACTAATGGAACTTGAGGAATGTTAACGTGGAATGCCTACACTTACAGTCTGTTTCTTGGCGTGATACCAACAGGCTGTACAATGCCAGAAAGAAGTATGTGGTCACTGTCCTGCTGGAATACAGAGCTGACCCAAATCTTGAGGACAACTGTCAAAACACTGCTCTGCATTACGCTGTCCTTGGCTGGAGATATATCAATTGCAGCAAAGTTGCTCCGCTATAATGCAAATATCGAGGCGACAGACAAGGTATAGCTCAACTGACTTTATTTACAAGATATTTGAAATACAGGGTCTTTTCTAGCTACAGGTGTTTTATTTATAGTAATATGTATACTGAATACAGCAAGCCCTGTTATCATGGAAACAACTCCAAAGCCAAGGCCAGGGGCTAGAGGTAGTGCCCACGGAAAGGGCAGAGCTCTGTCTCCCAGCCGCACTTGTACCCCAGAAGGAACAACGTCCCATTAGGAAGTGCCTGGGAGTGGGTGGTAGGCTCAGAGCCTAGAGAAGATGAAGGCTTGCGGGGAGTGAAGTGATGGCAAGGGCTGGGTGCCTGCCTGGGGGTGGGTGGGAGGAGGAAGGAGCCCAGTACCCAGCAGGGGGAGCTGGGTGACTGCACCTGGGCAGGGGAGGCAGCAAACCACAGGCCCTGAGCACCCCAGGATCCCAGGTTCTAGAATCTGGGTAAGTGAGGTCAGGTCATGTTTGACAGCCAGCCAGCAGGGGCATTCACCTGTGCTGGTGGCCACATGGCCCTCCACGTAAACCTTCACCTTGGGGTCTTCCATGCTCAGCCGGGTGCAGCTCCCCTGCGGGCTGTGGCCATAGGTGGGAGCAAGTGATGGCGCAGCTGGTCCTCCTGCTTTTCCTCCTGGCTCTCTCCCTGAAGATTTGGATTGAATAAGGTACTCAGGTCTGGACACAGTATTTAGAAATACTTCCCTGAGATTCTGATACAACCCTTGGTTAAGGACTATTGAATGGATACATGTAATACATGTAAATTCACAGATCTCAAAAATAAGACATCTCTGGAAGATCGGGAGTTTGATAGATGCTGCTGCTTTCAGTGCTCTCCTTTCCAGCGTGTTAGCCTGACTTACCGTCTCTTCCTCTGTGATTGAGGAGTTTATTGGTAATATTACTGGCAGTATCTGTTGCCTTGAAGAATAGCTCCTTTTCCCTTCTAACCACTGATCATTCAGTGGCACTCAGACAGTCTTAGAAACTTAGTTGTGGTGAGTGATTCAGTAAGTAGAGTCGGACCCTTTAAAGATTTTGCACCTTTTGTTCCCATCCAGGTCATTAGGTCAGTAGGTTTTTTTTTTTTTTTTAACATTTTTTATTGATTTATGATCATTTTACAATGTTGTGTCAAATTCCAGTGTTCAGCACAATTTTTCAGTCATTCATGGACATGTACACACTCACTGTCACATTTTTTTCTCTGTGAGTTATCATAACATTTTGTGTATATTTCCCTGTGCTATACAGTGTAATCTTGTTTATCTATTCTACAATTTTGAAATCCCAGTCTATCCTTCCCACCCTCCCCCCCCTGGCAACCACAAGTCTGTATTCTCTGTCTATGAGTCTTTCTGTCCTGTATTTACACTTTGTTTTGTTTGTTTGTTTTTGTTTTTGTTTTTTAGATTCCACATATGAGCGATCTCATACGGTTTTTCTTTCTCTTTCTGGCTTATTTCACTTAGAATGACATTCTCCAGGAGCATCCAAGTTGCTGTAAATGGCATTGTTGTTGGTTTTATGGCTGAGTAGTATTCCATTGTATAAATATACCACATCTTCTTTATCCAGTAACCTGTTGATGGACGTTTAGGCTGTTTCCATGTTTGGTTATTGTAAATAGTGCTGCTATGAACATTGGGGTGCAGGTGTCATCCTGAAGTAGGGTTCTTTCTGGATACAAGCCCAGGAGTGGGATTCCTGGGTCATATGGTAAGTCTATTCCTAGTCTTTTGAGGAATCTCCACACTGTTTTCCATAGTGGCTGCACCAAACTGCATTCCCACCAGCAGTGTAGGAAGGTTCCCCTTTCTCCACAGCCTCTCCAGCATTTGTCATTTGTGGATTTTTGAATGACGGCCATTCTGACTGGTGTGAGGTGATACCTCATTGTAGTTTTGATTGGCATTTCTCTGATAATTAGTGATATTGAGCATTTTTTCATGTGCCTTTTGATCATTTGTATGTCTTCCTTGGAGAATTGCTTGTTTAGGTCTTCTGCCCATTTTTGGATTGGGTTGTTTATTTTTTTCTTATTGAGTCGTATGAGCTGCTTATATATTCTGGAAATCAAGCCTTTGTCGGTTTCATTGGCAAAAATTTTCTCCCATTCCGTAGGTTGTCTTCTTGTTTGCTTCTGGTTTCCTTTGCTGTGCAGAAGCTTGTAAGTTTCATTAGGTCCCATTTGTTTATTCTTGCTTTTATTTCTTCTAGGAGAAAATTTTTGAAATGTATGTCAGATAATGTTTTGCCTATGTTTTCCTCTAGGAGGTTTATTGTATCTTGTCTTATGTTTAAGTCTTTGATCCATTTTGAGTTGATTTTTGTATATGGTGTAAGGGAGTGTTCTAGCTTCACTGTTTTACATGCTGCTGTCCAGTTTTCCCAACACCATTTGCTGAAGAGACTGTCTTTATTCCATTGTATATTCTTGCCTCCTTTGTCGAAGATTAGTTGACCAAAAGCTTGTGGGTTCATTTCTGGGCTCTCTATTCTGTTCCATTGGTCTATATGTCTGTTTTGGTACCAATAGCATGCTGTCTTGATGACTGTAGCTCTATAGTATTGTCTGAAGTCTGGGAGAGTTATTTCTCCAGCCTCTTTCTTTCTCTTCAGTAATGCTTTGGCAATTCTAGGTCTTTGATGGTTCCATATAAATTTTATTATGATTTGTTCTAGTTCTGTGAAATATGTCCTGGGTAATTGGATAGGGATTGCATTAAATCTGTAGATTGCCTTGGGCAGTGTGACCATTTTAACAATATTGATTCTTCCAATCCAAGAGCATGGAATATCTTTCCATTTTTTAAAGTCTTTAATTTCCTTCATCAATGGTTTATAGTTTTCTGTGTATAATTCTTTCACCTCCTTGGTTAGATTTATTCCCAGATATTTTATTACTGTGGGTGCTATTTTAAAGGGGATTGTTTCTTTACTTTTGTTTTTCTGTTGATTCATCATTAGTGTAAAGAAATGCAACTGATTTTTGAACGTTAATTTTGTAACCTACCTTGCTGAATTCTTCAAT
Source organism: Camelus ferus (assembly GCF_009834535.1). Lineage (NCBI taxonomy): Eukaryota > Metazoa > Chordata > Mammalia > Artiodactyla > Camelidae > Camelus > Camelus ferus. Next base: position 797 of record NW_022589231.1, on the reverse strand, counting down.
TAGCTCTAGTAGCTTTTGTGTGGACCTTTTAGGGTTTTCTATATATAGTAACATGTCGTCAGCATATAGTGACACTTTTACCTCTTCTTTTCCAATTTGGATCCCTTTTATTTCTTTCTCTTGCCTGATTGCTGTGGCTAGGACTTCCAGGACTGTGTTGAATAGGAGTGGTGATAGTGGGCATCCTTGTCTTGTCCCAGATTTTAGTGGGAAGCTTTTGAATTTTTTACCATTGAGTACTATGCTGGCTGTAGGTTTGTCATATATAGCTTTTATTATGTTGATATGTTCCCTCTATACACACTTTGGCGAGAATTTTTATCATAAATGTTGAATTTTATCAAATGCTTTTTCTGCATCGATTGAGATGATCATGTGGTTTTTGTCCTTTCTCTTGTTGATGTGATGTATTACATTGATTGACTTGCGTATGTTGAACCAGCCTTGTGTCCCTGGGATGAACCCCACTTGGTCATGATCTATAATCTTTTTTATGTGTTGTTGGATTCTATTTGCTAAAATTTTGGTGAGGATTTTGGCGTCTGTTCATCAGTGATATTGGCCTATAATTCTCTTTTTTTGTAGTGTCTTTGCCTGGTTTTGGTATCAGGGTGATGGTGGCTTCATAGAATGAGTTTGGGAGTATTCCCTCCTTTTCAATCGTCTGGAAGAGTTTGAGAAGGACTGGTATGAGTTCTTCTTTGTATGTTTGGTAGAATTCCCCAGTGAAGCCGTCTGGTCCTGGACTTTTATTTGTAGGGAGGTTTTTAATTGCTATTTCTATTTCCTTTCTAGTG
>NW_022589230.1:0-5046 GCF_009834535.1 Camelus ferus | reverse complement strand
CACCAGTGCACAAGGGAAACACAGGTGGGGGTTATTTCATGGTCCAAAGTTAATGGTTCCTATTGTTTGTGGAGCTCAAGAGAAAAGAGTTGGCATGTCCCCTTCAAACATTTGGACTGCTATTTTACATTGAGTCCACCGTTTTTTTCCATAGAGCTGACAAAATGTTACAAAAATTGACAAGTCTGGCTTCTACGTTGATTAGGTAATTTTCAAAAACTAAACTTCACTTTCATAAAATCCAAACACTAAATCGATACTATTAACCTTCTTAAAGACTGTAACGGCCTTGTGAACATAATTTCAAAAATGTAGTCATCGGAAAATCCTTACGACCATGACTGTAAAGAAAAAGGAGCTAAACAAATATTCAATTTCTCTGAAGTATATGTGGAAAGTGTTGATTTATCGATGTCCAGTAGGAAGAGAACCAGTGCAAACTGCTGTCACTAGCTCCCATACACAAAAATTTGTAAACATTCACTCACCCAGGCCTTGGCACAGGACAATTGCCTAAGAGTGGTCTGTTAATTCCAAAGACAGGATGAGGCCTCAAAAAACCGCAAGCAGGAAATGGCAAATTAGAGAATGGAAACCAGTGCAGGATCTGACCTCTGGTAATGGAGCATAAAAGGTGAAACTCTGTTTTCCTTGGAAGCACACTCTCAGGCGGCAGCAGGCATGGGATTCAAAGGGGAGTGCTGAGTGTTAGCAGAGTGCACAGCAGATGCTGGCTGACCAGAACTCAAAGAAATCAGCTCAAAATATCCCCACAATTGAATCTGAGACCAAGATCGAGCTGCCAAATCTGAGCTAGCTGAGGCAGCGGAAAAGAGGGGTAGGGCGACGGATGATGGCTCTCGCACAACTCAGGGATCTAGAAAGGCATTGTGGGTTTTGGGGGTATTTCAAGAGAGCAAAGAGAACTGTGACTCAGTGAGACAGCAACAGAACTGTGCGTGAGGGTTGAGTCTATCGATATGTCCTATGGCCACATCCACTGCATCTGCAGGACCAGGGTCCAATTTGACATTTTGCCAATAGAGCACGTGTGGGGCTCAATCAGAAGGTATCATGCATCTGGACTGAGGGTTCCTGGGGGCGGTGGGTTTGAAATCAGTATTAAAAGATTTAGATCTGCTACATTCATAACCTGGATTGGGATTACATCTGGTTTGAGGCAGAGGATGCGGAACAGCTCTGTGGTTGCTTCGTGAACCCATTACTCAAGAATGAGAGAACTAGGAAGAGTGGTCAAAGTCCACAGGCATGAGAAGATGAAGCATTTCTTACAGCATTATCACCCAATGCAGATTGCTACATTTTGGACGGCACCTGACAGGGTACTGCACCGAGGACACATAGGTCGGTCTGCGGGATCATCCCAGCAGGCCCTGAGTATGACATCCATACATATGCTTCCACTGGTGTTTCTGTAGACAGAGAAGCTCTGGGAAGAACTGGTAACATTGGGACATTCCCATGGCAGTAGAAAGTACAAGCGCACTCTATGTTGGCTGTTTTGGAGACACTTCAAAATGACATACAGAAGAATGCAGAGCTGAAACCTATAGAAGCTTCATTTCCACTAGAGGAAGTGCCCTGTGACCTTTCAGAATTTGAGATTAAGTGTAATAAAAATGAGGTTCTACTAACTGAAAAGTATGGTGTGTTCATCACAACAAAGAACACCAGGATTAGAGATATACCATGACACACACACCAGGAACAGGGCATGGCATCAGGTCTAGGGGAAATGGTCCTCACAGAAATACCATGGAATTGCGTACACCAAAGAGTCTAAAGTGTTGCACTTAACCAAGCCTAATAAGTCTATATTAGATACATGATAGTACCTGACCTGTAGTGGTAAAAGAAGTATAGTAAAAGAAACAGGAAGTACCATTTTTCGTTCCAAAGAGATTGACAGGCCCAAAAATAAGCTTTCAAACAACTAGACGGCAAAATTTACCAGAGCAAGCTCTGAAAATGGATGGCTGAGAAAACACTGATGAACCACAGTGCCTCAGAATCACAAAAGGCAGAATACCAGAAAAGGGGAAGAGAAACTCTAAAGAATGAACCCAATAGTATCAGAAACTCAATGGATGAGATAAAAACTGGGCTAAAGTCAATCCTAAGCAGACTACATAATGCAGAGGGACTCGTGAATGACTGTGAGGACAGGGGAACAGAAATCCCTCGATCAGAAGAAGACACAGAAAAGCAAGTGCAAACCAACGCTAACATCACTGTTGAATCCTGGGTTAAGACAAGGCAGGTAAGAATAGGACTCATAGGATCCCAAATGGAAAAGCAAGAGATAAATAATAAATTCTGAAAAGGAATTTGTAGAAAAATCAGAATGAAACTTGCTGAAAGCCAAGAAAGTATCATCTATACGAATTCAGGAAGTACACAGCGTCCAAAAGAGGTGGAATACCAATAGACCAACAAGCAGCTGTAGAATTCAAATAAAACAAATTTCATGATCATCCCAGTGATGTAAATGCACCTCGAGGAAAGCAACTTAGTCACAACAGAACCTCCAGAGGGGTTTCAGCTGATATCTCGGCAGAAATTTTGCAGCACGGGGAGGAGTGCCAGGACATAGACCATATCCTGAATGAGAAAAAGCTGCAATCTAGGGTAGCCTATGCCAAATGACCGCCGTTTATAACAACGGCAGAGCTAGGGAATTTCACTGACAGGCAACCTTAAAAGAATTCAGCAGTTTGAGACTGATCCTAAAACAAAAATTGAGAATCCTACCCTGAGTAGAAAAGTAGCAAGATGAAATGGAAATAACAAAACCATTATTGCAAATGCAAGAAGAGCCTGAGTTGCAAAGAAGTAAGAAGAAGAAGGCAAGGAGGACATCAAAATCCTAAAGATGGGAGAGAGTAGCAGGAAATCATAGTTGATTTTAAGCAGTATCTTAAGTGAATCAGCTTACGTGACTGTCTGTCTGAAGCAAAAGGATAGATGCATGGCCTAATGTGTTTGCAAAACAATCAGACAAACAAGCACCAAAAGGTTACAGTTGGCTGACATATACCAAACAACCATGATTATTCAAGACAAAATACTCAAAGTGATGTCAAGGTTCCTTCAGCACGCATCGACCTATTATCGCTGTTAGCATGTACTCAACACACTTGTATTCCAAAAACAGACGCGAGCATGACTATTCATAGATACTGATCCAGAAGTGCATATCGTGAGCCAACCCAAATGACGGTTTTGAATAAGAGTGGGTCATAGAACGGGATATAGACTTAGAAGTCTTCCAACAGGAAGAACGAATGCCTTATTCTACCCTACGTAGAGAAGAAATGGCATAAGCCTATAACAAACACAAGTAGCTCTGCAAAACTGTACTAAGATCCAAAGAGACAGACCGGAAAGTGCACGTTGTGATTGGTTTCATTTCTAGGAATTTCAGCCCCCATGAAACAAATGGATCCATGTTCTGAGAGTGTGGGTGTTTCAGCAGAAAGCAACAGACGGATATGTAATCTGGGTGAATGGATATTACACAAACATGAGTTTCCTTGAGTGGGTCTCTGTGTACTGTGAACTGTTAGAAAGTTTAAATAGGTGTGAATCCATAAACTGAACATGGACACTCTTCCCTCCGTTTGTACTGTGTATACAGATCTGAACAAAAGGAAAGAGGGAAGAGAAAAGGACCATGGGACCCTTGTGGATAGAATCACATTTCCCTTAGGAAACTCTCGTCTAATGCAGCATCACCCCCAACACGGACTTGATGCATCAACCACTGGGGATGGCAGTTACCGGTTGGATTCCAGGTGGAATGTTGGTGTGTACCACGAGGCTTGTTGCGGCTGGTGGATCCAAGGTAACTGGGCAGAATTCTGTGGGTGGATCAGTTTGATGGTGGGTCTGCTGCCCTATGTGGAGATTGGCTTAGGTCTTTTGTTCGGGAAGCTGAGTAAGTTCGAGATACTGCTGCTGCCCAAAGACCTGAGTTCACGGGTCAGTTTCCAGAATCTGAAAGGGCAGACAGTGGAAGATCTGCCTGTCATCAGCTTACTGGTGAGGCTCCGAGGTATTTTCAGACTTGCCCAGTCCTGTTGACGTCGACTTTATGGGAGACACGAAGAGAAGCTGGCAGAAAAACTGGCTGCATGGATTGAGGAGATGTGCGAACACATTGATGAAAGTTGTTCTGCTACAGTGGAGAATATCGGCATGGAGACATCTCTAGAGCATACCAGGCTCGAAAGACATTCATGAGACCTACTGAACCTCGCTGATACTGGCAGAAAGAGTCATACGGAGAGTCAACGTGCCCTTGAGAAAGTTACTCGATTCTCTGCTCCAAGAACGGGTCCAAGATTCCTGACGTCTAAAAGAGAAGAGATGGCAGAGATGATAAAAGCGCTCATGTTCTTGGAAGAGGTCGTGAGAATCCACACATCCCAAGGGGCATTTAAGAATCATTCAGACCGAAATGCACCAAGCCCAGGTAAGCCTATTCCCACGTTTGTGCCTAGCTATCAATCACATGCTCTTCCCTCCACTCCACTCAGGCATCCATTTCAAAGGATCAGAACCTGAGCTGCAATGAATCCAGTAGGAGGAGAGCAAGCCCCTACTAGAATCAGAGTTCCTCCTGCTTCACACTCGGTGAACACATGTGAACTCCTTAAAGGTCAAAATACTCTCGATGAAAATAGATAGTGAATTAGAATACTTTAGCTCACACAAGGAAATGATGACCCTTACCCTAGATTCAGGAAATGCTGGGAGTTATGTATTCTTTGGGCTGAAAGGAGTGTGGGAAGTGGAGGAGGAATCTTGAATGAACTTGATATTTATTAGGTATTAGGCCTCAGTTTTTCACAGTAAGGAAAGGATAAGTAGAAGTCAGATAGTGAACTGTACTGTAAAAGGCGCCAAACACATTATGAAGACACAGTGTTATGTGGACAGTCATTCACTTCCGTCAAGCCCCGGGTGCACTATATCTTGGAGGTGCAGAATTGGTTGTGTTAAATTGCTTTACCCAACATGATC
>NW_022589229.1:0-5051 GCF_009834535.1 Camelus ferus | reverse complement strand
TTTGGGAGACTGTTTCGGTTTGCGATTTATTTGGTTTCCAATAAATTTGCACAGCCGTCACTTTTAGTCGAGTTCTGATGAGTTCGTTGGGAGGGCATGTGAAATTGGGCGGGCAGAGAGGTGCAATGAAAACTAGCCACCGTCTGGTTACCTCTCATTTTTTATGGGCCAAAAATGCTGTCTGGTTTTCTTTTCTCCTCCATCCATCCCTTCAGGTCAGGGAGTCGTCTTCAAGAATTCCTTCCTAAAATGTAAAGTAATGATGAAGACAGTGTGTTTCTGTGTTTGATTTCATTTGACTTGGGTTCATTTTTCAAGATTTTCTGGTGAGGTTCTTATAGCTCTTAAAAGTTGGAAGAGCATCACAACCAAGGAGAGAAAGTAGAGAAACGAGTCAGTGGCCCCTGTGAGGTCTGGGGGACGAGGGCAGGAGGTGGGGCTGAGGCAGCAACATGGCCTCCCCTGCAGCCCTGAGGGCAACATGTGCATGTAAAGCCAGCGTCTCTTGTCACCTTATATTCTACCAGGACTCCCACTAAAGGAATGCGTTGAGATTTGGGGAGGCCTACCTATTACCCTCGTTGTCAAACATCTTTAATGCTGACTGTATTTATTCAGATGACACAGAGATCACCTGCAGAGCTTGAGGAGTGGTGCTTGCTTCCTGTCTGCCTGCCCCAGGCTCACTCATCAGGCACCTGATTCTTGCAGGCACTGCAGTGCCCTTGGGGGGGCGCTCTGCTCCTGGGGGGTCTCTGCTCCTGTGGGGGGTGCTCTGCTCCCTCGTGGAGCTGGGCACGGGAGTGCCCACATTGGAGCCGTTCCGCCCAGCGCTGATCCCAATCCACGTGGGAGCCCTTTGTGTAAATAGTAGAGGTGGGATCCAGAGTCTTCCTTTTTCTACGGAGTTCTCCAGTAAAGCCAACTTGGAGGAAGGAAAGAAAATGCCTACTCTTCCATGGCTGTGTGGTAAGGGTTTAAAGATCACTGGGGAGCACACGTGAGATCTCATCCAGCAAATACTCTGGGGTCTTGATTCTGACTTGTCATGAATTTGGCATTCTCATAATGTAATTTCTCTTAAAATACGTCTAATCAATCATTTTTGTGTGATGGTTATGTGTGCATAAATGTCCTGAAGAAACTGTTGTGGATGGAAATGTGGGCATCAGTGATACCAGAAGGGCTGGTGGCCCTGGGGCCTGCCCGAGCTCCACACCATTTGTTACCAGCAGTCTTTCAGATTGCATCTTATTCCAGAGCTCACCAGGGCTCCCATCTCTCACTATGTGTCTTGAGAGAACATTTGTTCATAGGGGAGGGGACGGGGTGCTTCAAATTCTGGGTTCTGGGGTAACCTGTCCAAAGGTGACACTGGAACAAATCCTTTATTCATGGAGTAATGAAGACCCCCAGTCTCGTGGCTAATTGGGCCTCCCTGTCCTTCTTCATCTGAGGAGCCGGAGGGCCTTGGTAAGGCCCCCAAACCTGTTTTCGGTGAGCTTTCATCCCTATCACACCACCTGGGTTGTCCCGTCTCAGTCACATTACTTTGATTTTTGCAGGTAGGTGTGAATCCTGGACAGTGCCTGGGACTTCCAGGTTTCCCCTACAGTAGGGACACTGAAGAATGTTCACCCCACAAGGTGTGTTCGTGGGCCTCGAGGACAAGTAGGGACTCACAGACAGATGTCTTCATGGGTGGCGTTCAGGCTTGAGTCTTGGAAGAACAGAGATTCCGTTTCTGATGTAACCGTGAACTTGAGGGAGGAATTCGGGAAGGTCTGATGCAATTGAGGTTAAAAATATTATATGGTTTTTATTGTTAGAAGTACTGGTTTTTCACCCTTAGACCCAGTCCCCCTGTTTATAATAAATATTTTGTAACCTTCCTTTTTTGGTGCCCGGAAGTGAACATCATAGAAAATGTAACCTAACTATAAATATGATAAACAAATAGACAGGTTGATGGAAAGATGGAGTACCTAAATTCTTATATTATGGGGTATTTTATATTCTATGCTAATTAGTGACCTCTCAGGACAAAAGGCACATACAAAGGAGTCACTTCTAATAACTATTTTCCAAGCCTTACCTAACTGGGAAACAAGTGGCTTCACAATGTTAGAGCACCTCCCAGGTCCCCGGGGGAAAACTCCTTGTCAGAGTTACACTTGCTGAGGGTGTCCTGTGCCAAGTGCAAGCAAATGCGGTTCGGAAGCTGCCCGGGGGGGGGGGCTGACTCCTGGTATTCCTTCTCCGTCGCAGCTGTGAGGGAGCCTTGCCTTTCCTGACCACAACCAGAGAGGCGATTTTGAATCTCTGAAACGGCCATACCAGTGTATATCACAACCCCACAAGATAGTTGAATAAAGTAGAAACTTTAAGTGTCTCCTTTAGGATGGAATAGGATATAAGACAAATCATGAATTAAAAAATTCTAATGCCCGAATAAGTGCTACATTACACTGGCTGCATTATTAGGTTAGGCAACTTCATTTCCACTTTTCATAACACATCTTATAGTTAGATTTTATTTATCTTTTTTTTTCCCTAAAGAAAAAAAAAAAATCATTTGATGAGTTCTTCTGTCAGAGGTGACGAGCAGAGAACAAGTGTAAAACCGGGAATCGTGTTGCTGGTCAGTCTAAGATCAGCTCCGTCTCTGCACAGATCTTCTTAACTCATTTTACTGCACTTTTTGGAATTACCTTCTCACTTGGAAAAACCCCTGTGTCAGTTAGATTTGTTAGTAAAACAATTATTTTTCATACCTAGAGCATCAGTGATGTTTTCAAGATGATAAAAAAAAATGTGCCCATGGCATTTAAACAGTTGCTTGTTCTCGTAATTCATGGCTCACGGTCTCGTATTTGTCACAGCTGGAGAACTGTGTTTTCTTTGTGCAAATTCTCATTGCTTTGGTGACGCAGGACACGTTCCTTACTGGATGGAGTATGATAGTAGTTGTTTGCATTTCTCTCCCTAAATCTGGAGACCTGTGTTATGTTTCCTGTTAACTTAAAAAATAGGAATTTGTTATTTACCTAAATAGCTACCTCGCAGCAGTGATGCCTATCAATTGGTCCAATAGGATTCCAATATTAAATGAGACAGTATTTCACAACCCACTGTTCCAAAATTTGGATTGATGGTTCAATTATACCAGGGACATTAGCTGTTTTGATTGAATCAATCATTGCTTTCTTCAATAAAAGTTTCCATTCCATCTGCTCTTTTGGTTTATTTTTCTTCAATGTTTCATTTGCTTTCCTTCCCAAATATATATGATTTTTGATTTTGTCTTTGAAAATCATTGCTGGTTTTGCTACCCCATGCTGGAGAGGAAGCCTTGTGACTGTTTTATAATCACTGGTTTCAAGGTTGTATGAGTGCTTAATGCCACCTTGCAGGGGTGTGGAGACCTAATGAAGTGTGTACATAAAGGTCTTAGTCTATACTGAGTGCAGGGTTAGTGTTAGCAGCTGTCATCAGTATCATAATTAATCCATTACAATCATCCTCTGTTTATCAGTGTTATCTTCCTAACGTCTCCAGGAGAGGAAACGTAGTATTCTAAAAGCAAATCTTTGCCAAACTTTTAGTCAGTTCAACACATTTAAAGCTTTGCTGTAATAGGACTGTGTGCCTGGTATCCCTACTTCTGCTCCTTCTGACCCAGGATGCAGTCTCCACGGCTGATGATCCACAAGACACTGGATTCTTGATCCCATGGCTCTGTGTGTTCTGGGACATCTGGGGACTTCAGCACTGTTTTAGGGGCTTTAGGTCCCACCTCTTCATAGCATTGCTGAGATGAGATCTGTGGGTTCACCTTCATTCTTGAGTGTACGGTGCATTTTTTCTAGAACCAACACACGCCACCGTGGCAGCACTGCTTTGACCAAGTGCTGGGACAGCGAGTGCTTGTCAATTCTTGGGTTTAAAATTTTCTGTTCTAATTTCTAAAATGGGGTATATTGACAGATACACTCCATGTAAATAGAAGCAACTTGAAAACTGGGGTTTTCAGCAACTTCTAAGAGCATAAATATTCCTGAGGCAGCTAACCTTCCTCCCAACAAGTGAGGAGCAAGCAGACAAGTCCTGGGTGCCCGTGGGGGCCAAGCTCTGCAGCCCAGGCTGCTCACTGAGGAGCAAGGAGAAAAACTTAAAAACCTACTTCCATGTGGTCTTTCACAGAATCTCAGAACTGAACGATTTAATATCTAAAGAGGGGTGATTATTTTTTAATAAATTATGTTAATTTTTTCCTTTTTCAGTTTTATTAGGTAGAATTATTACAGTTCAACTCCACATATACGTATTACATTTAAATACATGTATACAGTATACTGTATTTGTTTAGTTTACATATATGTACTAATTATTGTTTCTAAGAACAGATTAGAGCTTTATATTTTTAAACTTACATAGTTACCAGGGGAATGAATAAAATACTCATAATATAAACAGAATATGGTAATCCAATCACAAAGAACAGTCAGATGTGCTTACACATATTCAAGAAATCAAAATAATAATTGGCTCATTTGTGGCCTTATTATTATTGCCATATTTAGATTCCTCATAAATGAAGTCATATGGCATTTTTCTTTCTCTTTCCACCACACTTCACTTAGAATGACAGTCTTCAGGTCCATCCATGCTGCTGCAAATGGCATCTTTTATGGCTGAGTAGTATTCCACATATGTATGTATCACCTCTTCTTTATCCAGTCACGTGCTGATGGACATTTGTGTTGTTTCCATGTTTCTTGTTCTATGTCCCTTCTGGCAACAATTACTAATTTTAAATATTTTCCACCTTAAAATCCTTCCTGAAGGAGATGTGGTAACAGGAATCAAAAACAGTTACAGCACAGGGTTGTGTGTGATGGGCCCTGGGGGCTTGGTAGAAAGGTTGGCAGAAAGGATTTCAGATTCTGATCAAAAGATTCCTCTGCTTGTAGCCCTGCTGACCGCCTTTCTCACTGCCTGCCCTATAAGTCTGACCAGGCCTGTGAATCCCACTGTATTCTGCACAAATT
>NW_022589228.1:0-5064 GCF_009834535.1 Camelus ferus | reverse complement strand
ACAGACTGCAAACCAGCGTAAAAGTTTCTCCTGCAACCCGTTCTCCCTTGTGCTAGATGAAACGAACTTTCTTCCACATGCTCGGTTTTTGAGAATAATTTGGTGTGGAAGACGTCCTTACAACTAGCTTGTTGGGAACACAAGTTTCTTTTCAGTTTCCAACTCCACTCCATACATATATTTGCAAGGTACTAGCTCCAACTCCATTTTACAGTGAAAACTGCAGGAACTTCAAACCGGCACTAGGAAACCAGACTGAGAAACCAGTAAATTTTTCCTCCTGCAACCCATTCTCTTGTGTGCTAGATGAACGGACGTCTCTACTCTCTCTCACACTGCGCCAATTTTGAGAGTAAGTTTTGTGTGAAAGAAGTCCTTAACTAGCTTGTTGGGAACACAAAATTTCTTTTTCAGTTTTCCAACTCCACTCCATACCTATATATGGGAAGGATACAGCGCCCTACACACTCGGATTTACACGTGATAACTGCAGGAACTTCCAAAACGTCAGAAACAGAGCAAAAATACAACCAAAAAACACATACAAAAAGTTTCTCCTGAAACCGTTCCCTTTTTTGCTAGATGAACGAACGTCTCTCCACATGCTCAGTTTTGAGAGATTAGTGTGTGTGAAAGCCGTCCTTCAACTAGATTGTTGGGAACACAAAGTTTCTTTTCAGTTTCCAACTCCATTCCATACATATATATGGGAAGGTACATAGCTCCAACTCGGTTTTAGAGTGAAAACTGCAGGAACCTCAAAACCGGCACTAGGAAACAGACTTAGAAAGCAGAGTAAAGTTTCTCCTTGCAACCAGTTCCCTTTGTGCTAGATGAACGAACGTCTCTCCACATGCTCAATTTTGAGAGATAAGTGTGTGTGAAAGCCGTCCTTCAACTAGATTGTTGGGAACACAAAGTTATTTTCAGTTTCCAACTCCACTCCATACATATATATGGGAAGGAACTAGCTCCAACTCGGTTTTTACAGTGAAACACTGCAGAACTTCAAACAGGCACTAGGAAACAGACTGAGAAACAGAGTAAAAGTTTCTCCTGCAAACCCGTTCCCTTTGTGCTAGATGAACGAACGTCTCTCCACATGCTCAGTTTTGAGAGATAAGTGTGTGTGAAAGCCGTCCTTCAACTAGCTTGTTGGGAACACAAAGTTTCTTTTCAGTTTCCAACTCCATTCCATTCATATTATGGGAAGGTACTAGCTCCAACTCGGTTTTACAGTGAAACCTGCAGAACTTCAACCGCACTAGGAAACAGACTGAGAAAACAAGTAAAAGTTTCTCCTCCTGCAAACCCGTTCCCTTTGTGCTAGATGAACGAACGTCTCCCCACATGCTCAGGTTTGAGAGATAAGTGTGTGTGAATGCCGTCCTTCAACTAGCTTGTTGGGAACACAAAGTTTCTTATCAGTTTCAAAACTCCACTCCATTCATATATATGGGAAGGTTCTAGCTCCAACTCCGTTTTACAGTGAAACTGCAGGAACTACAAACTGGCACTAGGAAACAGACTGAGAAACCAGAGTAAAAGTTTCTCCTGCACCCTGTTCCAATGGTTCTAGATGAACGAACGTCTCTCCACATGCTCAGTTTTGAGAGATAAGTGTGTGTGAAAGCCGTCCTTTAACTAGCTTTTTGGGAACACAAAGTTTCTTTCCAGTTTCCAACTCCACACCATACATATATATGGGAAGGTTCTAGCTCCAACTGTTTTACAGTGAAAACTAACTGCAGGAACTTCAAACCGGCACTAGGAAACAGACTGAGAAAGCAGAGTAAAAGTTTCTCCTGCAACACGTTCCATTTGCGCTAGATGAACGAACGTCTCTCCATATGCTCAGTTTTGAGAGATAAGTGTGTGTGAAAGCCGTCCTTCAGCTAGCTTGTTGGGAACACAAAGTTTCTTTCAGTTTTCCAACTCCACTCCATACATAATATATGGGAAGGTACTACCTCCAACTCGGTTTTAGAGTGAAAACTGCAGGAAATTCAAACCGGCACTAGGAAACAAACTGAGAAACCAGAGTAAAAGTTTCTCCTGCAACCCGTTCCCTTTGTGCTAGATGAACGAACGTCTCTCCACATGCTCAGTTTTGAGAGATAAGTGTGTGTGAAAGCCGTCCTTCAACTAGCTTGTTGGGAACATAAAGTTTCTTTTCATTTTCAAACTTCAATCCATACATATAAAGGGAAGGTACTAGCTCCAACTCGTTTTACAGTGAAACTGCAGGAACTTCAACCGGCACTAGGAAACAGACTGAGAGACCAGAGTAAAGTTTCTCCTGCAACCCGTTCCCTTTGTGCTAGATGAACGAACGTCTCTCCACATGCTCAATTTTGAGAGAAAAGTGTGTGTGAAAGCAGTCCTTCTACTAGCTGTTGGGAACACAAAGTTTCTTTTCAGTATCCATCTCCACTCCATAAATATATATGGGAAGGTACTAGCTCCAACTCGGTTTTACAGTGAAAACTGCAGGAACTTCATACCGGCACTAGGAAACAGACTGAGAAACCAGAGTAAAGTTTCTCCTGCAACCGTTCCCTTTGTGCTAGATGACGAAAGTCTCTCCACATGCTCAGTTTTGAGAGATAAGTGTCTGTGAAAGCCGACCTTCAACTTGCTTGTTGGGAACACAAAGTTTCTTTTCAGTTTCCAACTCCACTCCATACATATATATGGGAAGGTAGTAGCTCCAACTCGGTTTTACAGTGAAAACTACAGGAACTTTAAACCACACTAGGAAACAGACTGAGAAAGCAGAGTAAAAGTTTCTCCTGCAACCCGTTCCCTTTGTGCTAGATGAACGAACGTCTCTCCACATGCTCAGTTTTGAGAATAAGTGTGTGAAAGCCGTCCTTCAACTAGCTTGTTGGGAACACAAAGTTTCTTTTCAGTTTCCAACTCCACTCCATACATATATATGGGAAGGTAGTAGCTCCAAGTCGGTTTTACAGTGAAAAAGCAGGAACTTCAAACCGGCACTAGGAAACAGACTGAGAAACCAGAGTAAAATTTTCTCCTGCACCCTGTTCCAATTGTTCTAGATGAACGAACGTCTCTCCACATGCTGAGTTTTGAGAGATAAGTGTGTGTGAAAGAAGTCCTTCAAATAGCTTGTTGGGAACACAAAGTTTCTTTTCAGTTTCCAACTCCACTCCATACATATATATGGGAAGGTACTAGCTCCAACTCGGATTTACAGTGAATACTGCAGGAACTTCAAAACGGCACTAGGAAACAGACTGAGAAAACAGAGTAGAAGTTTCTACTGCAAACCATTCCCTTTTTTGCTAGATAAACGAACTTCTCTCCACATGCTCAGTTTTGAGAGATGTGTGTGTGTGAAAGCCGTCCTTCAACTAGCTTGTTGGGAACACAAAGTTTCTTTTCAGTTTCCACCTCCACTCCATACATATATATGGGAAGGTACTAGCTCCAACTCGGTTTACAGTGAAAACTGCAGGAACTCAAACCGGCACTAGGAAACAGACTGAGAAAGCTGAGTAAAAGTTTCTCCTGCAACCCGTTCCCTTTGTGCTAGATGAACGAACGTCTCTCCACATGCTCAGTTTTGAGAGATTAGTGTGTGTGAAAGCCGTCCTTCAACTAGATTGTTGGGAACACAAAGTTTTTTTCAGTTTCCAACTCCATTCCATACATATATATGGGAAGGTACTAGCTCCAACTCGGTTTTACAGTGAAAACTGCAGGAACATCAAACCGGCACTAGGAAAAAGACTTATAATGCAGAGTAAAAGTTTCTCCTGCAACGAGTTCCCTTTGTGCTAGATGAACGAACGTCTCTCCACATGCTCAATTTTGAGAGATAAGTCTGTGTGAAAGCGTCATTTAACTAGCTTGTTGGGAACATAAAGTTTCTTTTCATTTTCCAACTTCAATCTACATATATAAGGGAAGGTACTAGCTCCAAACTCGGTTTTACAGTGAAAACTGCAGGAACTTCAAACCGGCACTAGAAACAGACTGAGATCCAGAGTAAAAGTTTCTAATGCAACCCATTCCCTTTGTGCTAGATGAACGAACGTCTCTCCACATGCTCAATTTGGAGAGATAAGTGTTTGTGAAAGCAGTCCTTCTACTAGCTTGTTGGGAACACAAAGTTTCTTTTCAGTTTCCATCTCACTCCATACATATATGGGAAGGTACTAGCCCAACTCGGTTTTACAGTGAAAACTGCAGGAACTTCAATCCGGCACTAGGAAACAGACTGAGAAACCAGAGTAAAAGTTTATCCTGCAACAGTTCCCTTTGTGCTAGATGAACGAACGTCTCTCCCATGCTCGTTTTGAGAGATAAGTGTCTGTGAAAGCCGTCCTTCAACTAGCTTGTGGGACACAAAGTTTCTTTTCAGTTTCCAACTCCACTCCATACATATATGGGAAGGTACTAGCTCCAACACGGTTTTACAGTGAAAACTGCAGGAACTTCAAACCGGCACTAGGAAACAGACTGAGAATGCAGAGTAAAAGTTTCTCCTGAAACCCGTTCCCTTGTGCTAGATGAACGAACGTCTCTCCACATGCTCAGTTTGAGAGATAAGTGGTGTTGAAGCCGTCCTTCAACTAGCTTGTTGGGAACACAAAGTTTCTTTCATTTCCAACTCCACTCCATAAATATATGTGGGAAGGTACTAGCTCCAACTCGGTTTCACAGTGAAACGGCAGGAATTCAAACCGGCACTAGGAAACAGACTGAGAAACCAGAGTAAAAGTTTCTCCTGCACCTGTTCCAATTGTTTAAATGAACGAACGTCTCTCCACATGCTCAGTTTGAGAGATAAGTGTGTGTGAAAGAAGTCCTTCAAATAGCTTGTTGGGAACACAAAGTATCTTTTCAGTTTCCAACTCCACTCCATACATATATATGGGAAGGTCTAGCTCCAAGTCGGTTTACAGTGAAAACTGCAGGAACTTCAAACCGGCACTAGGAAACAGACTGAGAAAACAGAGTAAAACTTTCTCCTGCAACCGTTCCCTTTGTGCTAGATGAACGAACGTCTCTCACAGCTCAGTTTTGAGAGATAAG
>NW_022589227.1:0-5075 GCF_009834535.1 Camelus ferus | reverse complement strand
CCGGAACGCGGCCGAGTGGGTGGGGGAAGTTAGGGTCACTCTCCACGCAGCTGCCTGGTGTCACAGGTGTTCCCTGGCAGGGGGAAGTCCGCTAAATACCTCATCTCTCCCGGGAGAGGCACTAGATGCTACCTGCATTTCCATCCCAACCCCGATTTCCCCGCAGCCGCACTACGAACACTCGGGCAAGACACGCGGAGGGCTCCTAGGAGATCCCAGGCGCTGCAGACTGAGGACGGAACCTCCCCTCTCTCAGAATTCCGGAACGCGGCCGAGTGGGTGGAATGTTTGGGGCCGCCTCCACGCAGCTGCCTGGTGTCACAGGTGTTCACTGGCAGGAGGAATTCCGCTAATTACCTGATCTGTGCAGGGGGAGGCACTAGATGTTACCTGCATTTCTAGCCCCAACCCCCGCTTTTCCACGGCAGCCCGCACTAGGATACACCGGGAAGACACGCGCAGGGCTCCTAGGAGATCACAGGCGCTGCAGACAGAGGACGGAACCTCGCCACACTCAGAATTCAGGAACGCGGCCGGTGGGTGGGGAGATTTGGGTCCGCCCTCCACGCAGCTGCCTTTGTTTCACCGGGTGTTCCCTGGCAGGGAAAAACCGCTAAATACCTCATCGGTCCAGGGGGAGGCACTAGATGCTACCTGTGTTTCCAGCCCAACCCCCATTTACCCCACCATTTACCCAAGCCACTAAGACACTCGGAGAAGACACGGAGGGCTCCTTGGAGATCCCAGGCGCTTCAGACAGAGGACGGAACCTCGCCAAACTCTGAATTCCGGAACGCGGCCGATGGGTGGGGAGGTTGGGGCCAGCCCTCCACGCAGCTGCATTGGTCACAGGTGTGCCCTGGCAGGAGTTATTCCACTAATTCCTCATCTGTCCAGGGGAGTCACTAGATTGCTACCTGCATTTCCAGACCAACCCCCGCCTTTCCAAGGCGAGCCCGCACTAAGAAACATGGGGAAGACAGTCAGAGAGGCCTAGTAGATCCCAGGCGCTGCAGACAGAGGACGGAACCTCGCCACCACTCAGAATTCCGGAACGCGGCTGAGTGGGTTGGGGAGGTTTGGGGCCGCCCTCCACGCCGCTGCCTGGTGTCACATGTGTTCCCTGGTAGGGGGAAATCCGCTAATTACCGATCTGTGCAGGGGGAGGCACTAGATGCTACCTGCATTTCCAGCCCAACCCCCGCCGTTCCCCGGCAGCCCGCACTAGGATACACTCGGGGAAAACACGCGCAGGGTCCTTGGAGATCCCAGGCGCTGCAGACGAGGACGGAACTCGCCAATCTCAGAATTCCGGAACGCGGCCGAGTGGGTGGGGGAGGTTTGGGGCCGCCCTCCACGCAGCTGCATTGTGTCACAGGTGTGCCCTGGCAGGAGTTATTCCACTAATTACCTCATCCTCCAGGGGAATGCACTAGATGCTACCTGCATTTCCAGCCTCCTAACCCCCGACTTTCCCCAGGCAGCCCGCAAAGAGTCATTCCGGGAAGAAACGCGGAGGGCTCCTAGGAGATCCCAGGATCTGCAAACTGAGGACGGAACCTCGCCACAGTCAGAATTCCGCAACGAGGCCGAGTGGGTCGGTGAGATTTAGGACCGCCCTCCACGAAGCTGCCTGGTGTCACAGGTGTTCCCTGGCAGGGGAAGTCCGTTAATTATCTGATGTGTGCAGGGGGAGGCATAGATGCTACCTGCATTTCCAGCCCAACCCCGCCTTTCCCAGGCAACCCGCACTAGGATACACTCGGGGAAGACACGCGAGGGCTCCTAGGAGATCCCAGCACTGCAGACAAGGGACGGAAACTCGCCACACTCAGAATTCCGGAACGCGGCCGAGTAGGTGGGGGAGTTTGGGGCCGCCCTAGATGAAGCTCTGGTTTCACAGGTGTTCCCTGGCAGTGTGAATTCCGCTAATACCGTATCTCTCCAGGGGAAGCACAAGATGCTACCTGCATTTCCAGCCCAACCCCCGCCTTTCCCAGGCAGCCCGCAAAAGAGTCATTCCGGGAAGAAACGCGGAGTGCTCCTAGGAGATCCCAGTATCCGCAGACTGAGGACGGAACCTCGCCACAGTCGAATTTCGGAACTCGACCGAGGGGTGGGGGAGGATTGGGCCCCCTCCACGAAGCTGCATGTGTCACAGCTGTTCCCTGGGAGGAAGAATTCCGCTAATTACCTGATCTGTTCAGGGGGAGGCACTAGATGCTACCTACAATTCCATCCCAACCCCCGATTTCCCCGGCAGCCGGCACTACGAGACACTCGGGAAGACACTCTTAAGGCTCCTAGGAGATCCCAGGCGCTGCAGACAGAGGACGGTACCTCGCCATACTCAGAATTCCGGAACGCGGCCGAGTGTGGTGGGGGAAGTTTAGGTCACTCTCCACGCAGCTGCTGGTGTCACGGTGTTCCCTGGCAGGGGGAAGTCCGCTAAATACCTCATCTCTCCCGGGAGAGGCACTAGATGCTACCTGCATTTCCATCCCAACCCCGATTTCCCCGGCAAGCCTGCACTACGAACACTCGGGCAAGACACGCGGAGGGCTCCTAGGAGATCCCAGGCGCTGCAGACTGAGGACGGAACCTCCCCTCTCTCAGAATTCCGGAAACGCGGCCGAGTGGGTTGGGAAGTTTGGGCCGCCCTCCACGCAGCTGCCTGTGTCACAGGTGTTCACTGGCAGGAGGAATTCCGCTAATTACCTGATCTGTTCAGGGGGAGGCACTAGATGTTACCTGCATTTCTAGCCCAACCCCCGCTTTTCCCCGGCAGCCCGCACTAGGATACACTCGGGGAAGACACGCGCAGGGCTCCTAGGAGATCACAGGCGCTGCAGACAGAGGACGGAACCTCGCCACACTCAGAATTCAGGAGCGGCCGAGTGGGTGGGGGAGATTTGGGTCCGCCCTCCACGCAGCTGCTTGTTGTCACCGGTGTTCCCTGGCAGGGGGAAAACCGCTAAATACCTCATCGGTCCAGGGGGAGGCACTAGTGCTACCTGTGTTTCCAGTCCCAACCCCCGCATTTACCCGGCAGCCCGCACTAAGAGACACTCGGAGAAGACACGCGGAGGGCTCCTTGGAGATCCCAGGCGCTGCAGACAGAGGACGGAACCTCGCCAAACTCTGAATTCCGGAACGCGGCCGAGTGGGTGGGGGAGGTTTGGGGCCGCCCCCACGCAGCTGCATTGTGTCACAGGTGTGCCCTGGGGAGTTATTCCACTAATTACCTCATCTGTCCAGGGGGAGTCACTAGATGCTACCTGCATTTCCAGACCAACCCCGCCTTTCCAAGGCAGCCCGCACTAAGAGAAACATGGGGAAGACAGTCAGAGGGCTCCTAGTAGATCCCAGGCGCTGCAGACAGAGACGGAACCTCGCACACTCAGAATTCCGGACGCGGCCGGTGGGTTGGGGAGGTTTGGGGCCGCCTTCCACGCAGCTGCCTGGTGTTACAGGTGTTCCCTTGCAGGAGGAATTCCGGTAATTACCTGATCTGTGCAGGGGGAGGCACTAAATGCTACCTGCATTTTCCAGCCCAACCTCGACTTTCCCAGGCAGCCAGCACTAAGAGAAACTTGGGGAAGACACGGATGGTTCCTATGTGATCCCAGGCGCTGCAGACAGAGGATGGATCCTCGCCACACTCAGAATTCCGGAACGCACCCGAGTGGGTGGGGAGGTTTAGGGTCGCCTCCTCGCAGCTGCCTGGTGTCACAGGTGTTCCCTGGCAGGGGGAATTCCGCTAATTACCTGATCTGTGCAGGGGAGGCACTAGATGCTACCTGCATTTCCAGCCCAACCCCCGCCGTTCCCCGGCAGCACACACGGGAGACACTCAGGGAAGACAAGCGGAGTGCTCCTAGGAGAACCCAGTCGCCACACACAGAGGATTTGAAACCTCCCCACATTGAGAATTGCCAGAACGCGGCCAGTGTGTGGGAGTTTGGGGCCGCCATCCATTGCAGGAGCATGGTTTCACAGGTGTTCCCTGGCAGGAGAAGTCCGCTGATTACCTTATCTGTGCAGGGGGAGGCACTAGATTCTACCTGCATTTCCAGCCCAACCCCCGCCTTTCCCAGGCAGCCCGCACTAGTAGAACTCGGGGAAGACACGTGGAGGGCTCCTAGGAGATCCAAGGCGCTGCAGACAGAGGACGGAACCTCGCCTCTCTCAAATTCCGGAACGCGTCTGAATGGGTGTTGTAGGTTTGGGGCCACCCTCCACGCAGCTGCATGGTCTCACAGGTGTTCCCTGGCAGGAGAAGCCGCTAAATACCTGTTTTGTGCAGGGGGAGCAGTAGATGCTACCTGCATTTCCATCCCAACCCCCGATTTCCCCGGAAGACTGTACTACGAGACACGGGAAGACACTCTTAAGGCTCCTCGGAGATACCAGGCGCTGCAGACAGAGGACGGAACCTCGCCACCTCAGAATTCCGGAACGGCCGAGTGGGTTGGGGAGGTTTGGGGCCGCCCTCCACGCGCCTGGTGTCACGGTGTTCCCTGGTAGGGGGAAATCCGCTAATACCTGATCTGTGCAGGGGAGGCACTAGATGCTACCTGCATTTCCAGCCAAACCCCCGCCTTTCCCCGGCAGCCCGCACTAGGAAACACTAGGAGAAGACACGCGGAGGGCTCCAAGGAGTTCCAAGGCGTGCAGACACAGAACGGAAACTCGCCACACTCAGAAGTCCGGAACGAGGCCGAGTGGGTTGGTGAAATTTGGGACCGACCTCCACGAAGCTGCCTGGTGTCACAGGTGTTCCCTGGCAGGGGGTTTCCGCTAATTTCTGATCTGTGCAGGGGGAGGCACTAGATGCTACCTGCATTTCCAGCACAACCCCCGCCGTTCCTCGGCAACCCGCACTAGGAGACACTCGGGGAAGACACGCGGAGGGCTCATACGAGATCCCAGGCGCCGCAACAGAGGACTGAATCTCCCCACAATGATTATTCCAGAACACGGCCTAGTGGGTCGGGGAGGTTTGGGTCCGCCCTCCATGCAGCTGCATGGTGTCACAGCTGTTACCTTGCAGGAGGAATTCCGGTAATTACCTG
>NW_022589226.1:0-5082 GCF_009834535.1 Camelus ferus | reverse complement strand
CTGAGAGAAAAACAGTAAAGTTACTCCTGCAACCCGTTCTCTTTTTTGCTAGATGAAAGAACGTCTCTCCACATGCTCAGTTGAGAGATAGTGTGTTGTGAAAGCCGTCCTTCAACTAGATTGTTGGGAACACAAAGTTTCTTTTCGTTTTCAACTCACTCCTACATATATATGAAGGAAACTAGCTCCAACTCGGTTTTACATGAAAACTGCAGGAACTTCAAACCGGCACTAAGGAAACAGACTGAGAAAGCAGAGTAAAAGTTTCTCCTGCAACCCGTTACTTTTGTGCTAGATGAACGAACGTCTCTCCACATGCTCAGTTTTGAGAGATAGTGTGTGTGAAAGCCGTCCTTCAACTAGCTTGTTGGGAAACACAAAGTTTCTTTTCAGTTTCCAAATCCACTCCATACATATATATGGGAAGGTACTAGCTCCAAATCGGTTTTACAGTGAAAACTGCCGGTAACTTCAAACCGGCACAGGAAACAGACTGAGACACAGAGTAAAAGTTTCTCCTGCAACCCGTTCCCCTTTTGCTAGATGAACGAACGTTCTCTCCACATGGCTCGGTTTTGGAGACAAGTGAGGGTGAAAGCCGTACGTCAACTAGCTTGTGGGAACACAAAGTTTCTTTTCAGTTTCTAACTCCACTCCATACATATATATTAGAAGTATTTAGCTCCCACTCGGTTTTACAGTGAAAACTGCAGGAATTTCAAACCTGCGCTAGGAAACAGACGAGAAAACCGGGGTAAAAGTTTCTACTGCAACCCCGTTCCCTTTGTGCTAGATGAACGAACGTCTCTCCACATGCTCAGTTTGAGAGATAAGTGTTTGTAAAAGCCATTCTTCAACAAGCTGTTGGGAACACAAAGTTTCTTTTCAGTTTCAACTCTACTCCATACATAATATGGGAAGGTCTAGCTCCAACTCGGATTTACAGTGAAAACTGCAGGAACTCAAAACCGGCATAGGAAACAGACTGAGAAACAGAGTAAAAGTAGTTTTCTCCTGTAACCCGTTCCCCTTTTTTCCTAGATGAACGAACGCTCTCCACATGCTCAGATTTGAGAGATAAGTGTGTCTGAAAGCCGTCCTTCAACTAGCTTGTTGGGAACACAAGTTTCTTTCAGTTTCCAACTCTACTCCATACAATATATGGGAAGGTCTAGCTCCAACTCGGATTTACAGTGAAAACTGCAGGAACTTCAATCCGGCACTAGGAAACAGACTGGAGAAACAGGAGTAAAAGTTTCTCCTGCAACCCTTTCCCTTTGCGCTGTATGAACGAACTCTCCACATGCTAAGGTTGAGAGATAAATGTGTGTGAAAGAAGTCCTTCAACTAGCTTGTTGCGAACACAAAGTTTCTTTTCAGTTTCCAACTCCACTCCATACATATATATGGGAAGGTACAAACTCCAACTCGGATGTACAGTGAAAACTGCAGGAAATTCAAACCGGCACTAGGAAACAGTTGAGAAAGCAGAGTAAAGTTTCTCCTGCAACCCGTTCCCTTTGTGCAGATGAACGAACGTCTCTCCACATGCACGGTTTTGAGAGATAAGTGGTGTGAAAACCGTCCTTGCAACTAGCTTGTTGGGAACACAAAGTTTCTTTTCAGTTTCCAACTCCACTCCATACATATATATGGGAGGTACTAGCTCCAACTCGGTTTTACAGTGAAAACTGCAGAACTTCAAACCGGCACTAGGAAACAGACTGAGAAGAAAACGAGTAAAAGTTTCTCCTGCAACCCGTTCCGTTTGTGCTAGATGAACGAAACGTCTCTCCCCATTCTCAATTTTGAGAGATAAGTGGTGTGAAAAGCCGTCCTTCAACTAGATTGTTGGGAACACAAAGTTTCTTTCTTTTCAGTTTCCAACTCCACTCCATACATATATATGGGAACGAACTAGCTCCAACTCGGTTTTTACAGTGAAAACTGCAGGAAATTCAAACCGGCACTAGGAAACAGACTGGAAACCAGAGTAAAAGTTTCTCCTGCAACCCGTTCCCTTTGTGCTAGATGAACGAACGTCTTCCACACATGTCAGTTAGTTTGAGAGATAAGTGTGTGTGAAAGCCGTCCTTCAACTAGCTTGTTGGGAACACAAAGTTTTCTTTCAGTTTTCATTTCAACTACACCATACATATATATGGTAAGGTACTAGCGCCAACTCGTGTATTACCGTGAAAACTTGCAGGAACTTCAAACTCGGCACTAGGAAAACAGGACTGGAGAATACAAGCATAAAAGTTCATCCTGCCCCAAACCCGTTCCCCTTTGTGCCTAGGATGAACCGAAACGTCTCTACCCACGAATGCCTAAGTTTTGAGAGATAAATCCGTGTGCTGAAAGAAGTCCTTCAACTAGCTGTGTTGGGACACCACAGTTTCTTTTCAGTTTCCCACTCCACTCCATACATATATATGGGAAGGTCCTAGCTCCCAAACCGGCTATTTACAGTGAAAACTTGCAGGAACATTCAAACCGGCACTAGGAAAAGACTGAGAATACAGAGTAAAAGTTTCCTCCTGTAACCAGTTCCCGTTTGTGCTAGATGAACGAACGTCTCTCCACATGCTCAGTTTTGAGAGATAAGTGTGTGTGGAAAGCCGTCCTTTCACCTAGCTTGTTGGGAACACAAAGTTTCTTTTCAGTTTCCAACTCCACTCCATACATTATATATGGGAAGGGATACTAGCTCCAACTACGGTTTTACAGTGAAAACTGCAGGAACTTCAAACCGGCACTAGGAAACAGACTGAGAAACAGAGTAAAAGTTTCTCACTGCAACCCGTTCCCTTTGTGCTAGATGAACGGAACGTCTCTCCACATGCTCAAGTTTGAGAGATAAGTGTGTGTGAAAGCCGTCCTTCAACTAGCTTGTTGGGAACACAAAGTTTCTTTTCAGTTTCCAACTCCACTCCATACATATATATGGGAAGGTACTAGCTCCAACTCGGTTTTACAGTGAAACTGCAGGAACTTCAAACCGGCACTAGGAAACAGACTGAGAATACAGAGTAAAAGTTTCTCCTGCAACCCGTTCCTTTGTGCTATAATGAACGAACGTCTCCCCACATGCTAAGTTTTGAGAGATAAATGTGTGTGAAAGCCGTCCTTCAACGCTTGTTGGGAACACAAAGTTTCTTTTCAGTTTCCAAACTCCACTCCATACTATATATGGGAAGTACTAGCTGCAACTCGATTTTACAGTGAAAACTGCAGGAACTTCAAACCGGCAATAGGAAACAGACTGAGAAACACAGAAAAGTTCCCCTGCAACCCGTTCACCTTGTGCTAGATGAACGAAAGTCTCTCCACATGCTCGGTTTTGAGAATAAGTGTGTGTGAAAGCCGTACTTCAACTAGCTTGTTGGGAAACACAAAGTTCTTTTCAGTTTCGAACTCCAACTCCATACATATATATGGGAAGGAACTATCTCCAACTCCGTTTTACAGTGAAAACTGCTGGAACTTCAAACCGGGCACTAGGTAAAAGACTGAGAAACCAGAGAAAAGTTCTTCTGCAACCCGTTCCCTTTGTGCTAGATGACGAACGTACTCTCACATGCTCAATTTTGAGAGATAAGTGTGTGTGAAAGCCGTCCTTCAACTAGCTTGTTGGACACATAGTTTCTTTTCAGTTTCGAACTCCACTCCATACATATATATGGAAGTACTAGCCCAACTAGGTTTACAGTGAAAACTGCAGGAACTTCAAACCGGCACTAGGAAACAGACTGAGAAAACAGAGTAAAAGTTTCTCCTGCAACCCGTTCCCTTTGTGCTAGATGAACGAACGTCTCTCCACATGCTCAGATTGAGAGATAAGTGAGTGTGAAAGCCGTCCTTCAACTAGCTTGTTGGGAACAAAAGTTTCTTTTCAGTCCAACTCTACTCCATACATATATATGGGAAGGTACTAGCTCCAACTCGGATTTACAGTGAAAACTGCAGGAGAATTCAATCCGGCACTAGGAAACAGACTGAGAAACAAGAGTAAAAGTTTCTCCTGCAACCCTTTCCCTTGTGATAGATGAACGAACGTCTCTCCACATGCAAGTTTGAGAGATAATGTGGTGAAAGAAGTCCTTCAACTAGCTTGTTGGGAACACAAAGTTTCTTTACAGTTTCCAACTCCACTCCATACATATATGGGAAGGTACTAGCTCCAACTGATTTACAGTGAAACTGCAGGAACTTCAAACCGGCACTAGGAAACATTCGAGAAAGCAGAGTAAAAGTTCCTGCAACCCGTTCCCTTTGTGCTAGATGAACGAACGTCTCTCCACATGCTCAGTTTTGAGAGATAAGTGTGTGTGAAGCCGTCCTTCAACTATCTTGTGGGAACACAAAGTTTTCTTTTCAGTTTCCAACTCCACTCCATACATATATATGGGAAGGTACTAGCTCCAACTCGGTTTTACAGTGAAAACTGCAGGAACTACAAACGGCACTAGGAAACAGACTGAGAACAGAGTAAAAGTTTCTCCTGCAACCCGTCCGTTTGTGCTAGATGAACGAACGTCTCTCACTGACTCAATTTGAGAGATAAGTGTGTGTGAAAGCAGCCTTCAACTAGATTGTGGGAACACAAAGTTTCTTTTCAGTTTCCAACTCCACTCCATAATATATATGGGAAGGAAACTAGCTCCACAACTCGGTTTTACACTGAAAACTGCAGGAAACTTCAAACGGCACTAGGAAACAGATGAGAAACCACAGAAAAGTTTCCCGCACCCGTCCCTTTTTGCTGATGAACGAAAGTCTCTCCACATGCTCGGTTTTGAGAGATAAGTGTGTGTGAAAGCCGTTACTTCAACTAGCTTGTTGGGAACACAAAGTTTCTTTTCAGTTTCCAAACTCCACTCCATACATATATATGGGAAGGAACTATCTCCAAACTCCGTTTACAGTGAAAACTGCAGGAACTTCAAAACCGGCACTAGGAAAAACGTCTGAGAGAAACCAGAGTAAAAGTTCTTCTGCAACCAGTTCCCTTTGTGCTAGATGAACGAACGTCTCTCCACATGCTCAATTTGAGAGATAAGGTGTGTGTGAAAGCCGTCC
>NW_022589225.1:0-5090 GCF_009834535.1 Camelus ferus | reverse complement strand
ACTATTTCCTGGTTTCTCAGTCTGTTTCCTAGTGCCGGTATGAAGTTCCTGCAGTTTTCACTGTAAACACCGATTTGGAGCTAGTACCTCCCCATATATACGTATGGAATCGTGTTTGCTACTGAAAAGAAACTTTGTTTTCCCAACAAGATAGTTGAAGGACGGCTTTCACACACACTTATCTCTCAGAACTGAGCATGTGGAGAGACGTTCGTTCACCTAGCACAATTGGAACAGGATGAAGGAGAAACTTTTACTCTGGTTTCTAAGTCTCTTTCCTTGTGCCGGTTTGAAGTTCCTGCAATTTTCACTGTAAAACCGAGTTCGAGCTTGTATCTCCCCATATATATGTATTGAGTGGAGTTGGCAAATGAAAAGAAATTTTTTTCCCAACAAGCTAGCTGAAGTACGGCTTTCACACATATTTATCTCTCAGAACTGTGCATGTTGAGAGACGATCGTTCATCTAGAACAAATGGAACGGTTTGCGTAGAAACATTAACTCTGGTTTTTCAGTCTGTTTCCTACTGCCTGTATGAAGTTCTTGCAATTTTCACTGTAAAACCAATTTGGAGATTTTGCCTCCCCATATATATGTATGGAATGGAATTTGCACCTGAAAAGAAACTTTGGGTTCCCAACAAGCTAGGTGAAGTACGGCTTTCACACACACTTATCTCTCAGAACTGAGCATTTGGATAGACGTTCGTACATCTAGCACAAAGGGAACGGGTTGCAGGAAAAACTATTTCTTTGGTTTCTCAGTCTGTTTCCTAGTGCCGGTTTGAAGTTCCTGCAGTTTTCACTGTAAAACCGATTTGGAGCTAGAACCTCCCCATATATATGTATGGAATCGATTTTGCTACTGAAAAGAAACTTTGTGTTCCCAACAAGCTAGGTGAAGGACGGCTTTCAGACACACTTATCTCTCAGAACTGAGCATTTGGAGAGAAGTTTGTTCATCTAGGACAAATGGAACGGAATGCAGGAGAAACTTTTACTCTGGTTTCTCAGTCTGCTTCCTTGTGCCGGTTTGAAATTCCTGCAATTTTCACTGTAAAACCGAGTTGGAGCTGGTATCTCCCCATATAAAAGTATGGAGTGGAGATGGCAACTGAAAAGAACTTTTTGTTCCTAACATGCTAGGTGAAGGACGGCTTTCACACACACTTATCTCTCAGAACTGAGCATGTGGAGATACGTTCGTTCGTCTAGCAAATATTGAACGGGGTCTAGGAGAAACTTTTACTCTGGCTTCTCAGACTGTTTCCTAGAGCCGGTTTGAAGTTCCTGCAGTTGTCACTGTAAAACGGAATTGGTGCTAGTACCCACCAATATATAAGTATGGAATGGAGTTTCCATCTGAAAAGAATCTATGTCTTCCCAAGAAGCTAGTTGAAGTACGGCTTTCAAACACACTTATCTCTCAGAACTGAGAATATGGAGAGATGTTCGTTCATCTAGCACAATGGGAACGGTTTGAAAGAGAAACTTTTACTCTGGTTTCTCAGTCTTTTTCCTAGTGCCGGTATAAGTTCCTGAATTTTTCACTGTAAAACCGATTTGGAGCTAGTACATCCCCATATATATGTATGGAATGAAATTTGCACCTGAAAAGATACTATGTGTTCCCAAGAAACTAGTTGAAGGACGGCTTTCAAACACACTTATCTCT
Source organism: Camelus ferus (assembly GCF_009834535.1). Lineage (NCBI taxonomy): Eukaryota > Metazoa > Chordata > Mammalia > Artiodactyla > Camelidae > Camelus > Camelus ferus. The sequence continues at coordinate 3,415 of NW_022589225.1, read as the reverse complement.
CAGAACTGAGTATGTGGAGAGAGGTTCGTTCATCTAGCACAAAGGAACAGGTTGCAGGAAAACTTTTATTCTGGTATCTCAGTCTGTTTCCTAGTGCCGGTTTGAAGTTCCTGCAGTTTTCACTGTAAAACCGGTTTGGAGCTAGTACCTCCCAATATATATGTGTGCAATCGGGTTTGAAACTGAAAAGAATCTTTTTGTTCCCAACAAGCTAGGTGAAGTACGGCTTTCAAACACACTTACCTCTCAGAACTGAGCATGTGGAGAGACGTTCTTTCATCTAGCATAAAGGGAAAGTTTTGCAGGAGAAACTTTTACTCTGATTTCTCAGTCTGTTTCCTAGTTCCGTTTTGAAGTTCCTGCAGTTTTCACTGTAAAACCGATTTGGAGCTAGTTCCTCCCCGTATATATGTATGGAATTGAGTTTGGTACTGAAAAGAAACTTTGTGTCCCCAACAAGTTATGTGAAGGACGGCTTTCACACACACTTATCTCTCAGAATTGAGCATTTGGAGAGACGTTTGTTCATCTAGCACAAATTAAACGGGATACAGGAGAAACTTTTACTCTGGTTTCTCAGTCTGTCTCCTTGTGCCGGTTTGAATTTCCTGCAATTTTCACTGTAAAACCGAGTTGGAGCTAGTATCTCCCCATATATATGTAAGGAGTGGAATTGGAAAATGAAAAGAACTTTTTGTTCCCAACAAGCTAGGTGAAGGACGGCTTTCACACACACTTATCTCAGAATTGAGCATGTGGTGAGACGTTCATTCATCTAGCACAAAGGGAACGGGTTTCAGGAGAAACATTTACTCTGGTTTCTCAGCCTGTTTCCTAGTGCCGGTTTGAAGTTAATGCAGTTTTCACTGTAAAACAGAGTTGGAGCTACTACCACCCCATATATATGTATGGAATGAAATTTGCCCCTGAAAAGAAACTTTGTGTCCCCACCAAGCTATGTGAAGGACGGCTTTCACACACACTTAACACTCAGAACTGAGCATTTGGAGAGACGTTCGTTCATCTAGCACAAATGGAACGTGATACAGGAGAAACTTTTACTCTGGTTTCTCAGTCTGTTTCCTTGTGCCGGTTTGAAGTTCCTGCAATTTTCACTGTAAAACCAAGTTGGAGCTAGTACCTCTCCATATATATGTAAGGAGTGGAGTTGGCAACTGAAAAGAACTTTTTGTTCCCAACAAGCTAGGTGAAGGACGGCTTTCACACACGCTTATCTCTCAGAATTGATCATGTGGTGATAAGTTCGTTCATCTAGCACAAAGGGAACAGGTTTCAGGAGAAACATTTACTCTGGTTTCTCTGTCTGTTTCCTAGTGCAGGTTTGAAGTTAATGCATTTTTATTTGTAAAACAGTTTGGAGATATTACCTCCCTATGTACATGAAAGGAGTGGAATTTGCAAATGAAAAGAAACTTTGTGTTCCCAACAAGCTAGTTTAAGGACGATTTTCACACACACTTATCTCTCAGAAGTGAGCATGCGGAGAGACGTACGTTCGTCAAGCAAAAATGGAACGATGTCTAAGAGAAACTTTTACTCCGGTTTCTCAGTCTGTTTCCTAGAGCCGGTTTGAAGTTCCTGCAGTTTTCACTGTAAAACGAATTTGGAGCTAGTACTTCCAAATATATAAGTATGGAATGGAGTTTGCATCTAAAAAGAATATATGTGTTCCCAAAAGCTAGTTGAAGGACGGCATTCAAACACAATTATCTCTCAGAACTGAGCATGTGGAGAGACGTTCTTTCATCTAGCACAAAGGGAACGGTTTGAAAAAGAGACTTTTACTCTGGTTTCTCAGTCTGTTTCCTAGTTCCGTTATGATGTTCCTGCATTTTTCATTGAAAAACAGATATGGAGCTTGTACATACCAATATATATGTATGGAATGGAGTTTGCACCTGAAAAGGAACTATGTGTTCCCAAGAAGCTAGTTGAAGGACGGCTTTCAAACACACTTATCTCTCAGATCTGAGCATGTGGAGAGAGGTTCGTTCATCTAGCACAAAGGGAACGGTTTGTAGAAGAAACTTTTAATCTGGTAGCTCAGTCTGCTTCCTAGTGCCGGACTGAAGTTCCTGCAGTTTTCACTGTAAAAGCGATTTGGAGCTAGTACCTCCCAATATATATGTGTGGAAACGAGTTTGAAACTGAAAAGAATATTTGAGTTCCCAACAAGATAGGTGAAGGACGGCTTTCAAACAAACTTACATTTCAGAACTGAGCATGTGGAGAGACGTTCGTTCATCTAGCACAATGGGAACGTTTTGCAGGAGAAACTTTTACTCTGGTTTCTCAGTCTGTTTCCAAGTGCCGGTTTGAACTTCCTGCAATTTTCACTATAAAACCGAGTTGGAGCTAATACCTCCCCATATATATGTATGGAATGGAGATTGCACCTGAAAAGTAACTTTGGGTACCCAACAAGGTAGGTGAAATACGGCTTTCACACACATTTATATCTCAGAACTGACCATGTGGAGAGACGTCCGTTCATCTAGCTCAAAGGGAACGGTTTGAAGGAGAAACTTTTTCTCTGGTTTCTCAGTCTGTTACCTAGTGCCGTTTTGAAGTTCCTGCAGTTTTCACTTTAAACGGATTTGGAGCTAGTACCTCCCCATATATATGTATGGAATCGAGTTTGCTACTGAAAAGAAACTTTGCGTTCCCAACAAGCTATGGTAATGACGGCTTTCAAACACACTTCTATTTCAGAACTGAGCATGTGGAGAGACGTCCGTTCATCTAGCTCAAAGGAAACGGTTTGAAGGAGAAACTTTTACTCTGGTATCTCAGTCTGTTTCCTAGTGCCGGTTTGAAGTTCCTGCAGTTTTCAGTGAAAAAACCGAATTGGAGCTAGTACCTCCGCATATATATGTATGGAATAGAGATTGCTACTGAAAAGAAACTTTGTGTCCCCAACAAGCTATGTGAAGGACGGCTTTCACACACAATTATCTCCCAGAACTGAGCATTTGGAGAGACGTTCGTTCATCTAGCACAAATGTAACGGGATACAGGAGAAACTTTTACTCTGGTTTCTCAGTCTGTTTCCTTGTGCCGGTTTGAAGTTCCTGAAATTTTCACTGTAAAACCGAGTTGGAGTTAGTATCCCCCATATATAAATAGGGAGTGGAGTTGGCAACTGAAAAGAACTTTTTGTTCCCAACAAGCTAGGAGAAGGACGGCTTTCACTCACACTTATCTTCAGAATTGAGCATGTGTTGAGACTTTCGTTCATCTAGCACAAAGGGAACGGTTTTCAGGAGAAACATTTACTGTGGTTTCTCTGTCTGTTTCCTAGTGCCGGTTAGAAGTTAATGCAGTTTTCATTGTAAAACAGAGTTGGAGATTGTACCTCCCAATATATATGAATGGAGTGGAATTTGCAAATGAA
>NW_022589224.1:0-5093 GCF_009834535.1 Camelus ferus | reverse complement strand
ACCTGGTTTCTCAGAGTTTTTCCTAGTACCAGTTTTAAATTCCTGCAGATTACACTGTAAACACGAGTTGGAGCTAGTACTTCCCAATGTACATATATGAAGTTCAGATTTCAACTGAAAAGAATCGTTGTGTTCCCAACAAACTAGGTGAAGAACGGCTTTCACACACACTTATCTCTCAGAACTGAGCATGTGAAGAGACCTTTTTCACATAGCACAAATGGAACGGTTTGCAGGAGAAAATTTTACTCTGGTTTCTCAGTGTGTTTCCTAGTGCCGGTTTGAATTTTCTGCAGGTTTCACTGTAAAAGTGTGTTTGAACTAGTGCCTCCCCATATACATTTATGGATTGCAATTTGAACTGAAAAGAATCTTTGTGTTCCCAACAAGCTAGGTGAAGGCGGCTTTCAAACACACTTTTAAAAAAGAACTGAGCATGTGGGGAGACTTTCCTTCATCTAGCACAATGGGAACTGTTTGAAGGAGAAACTTTTACTCTGGTTTCTCAGTGTGTTTCCTAGTGCCGTGTTGAAGATCCTGCAGTTCACACTGTAAAATCGAGTTGGAGCTAGTACCACCCCATATACATATATGGAGTGCCATTTGCAACTGAAAAGAAGCTTTTTGTTCCCAAAAAGCTAGGTGAAGAACGGTTTTCACAAACACTTATCTCTCACAAATGAGCTTGAGGAGAGACTTTGGTTCATCCAGCACAAATGGAACGGGTTGCAGTAGAAACATTTACTCTGGTTTCTCAGTGTGTTTCCAAGTGCCAGTTTGAAATTCCTGCAGATATCCCTGTAAAACCGTGTTGGAGAGGGTACCTCCCCAAATAAATGTATGGAGTACAGTTTGCAACTGAAAGAAAGTATTTTTCCCCAAAAAGCTAGGTGAAAGACGGCTTTCACACACACTTATTTCTCAGAACTGAGCATGTGGAGAAAAGTCCTTTCATCTAATGCATAATGAACGTGTTACAGAAGATAATATTCCACTGGTTTCTCAGTGTGTTTCCTAGGGCCGGTTTGAAGTTCCTGCAGTTTTCACTTTAAGAACTAGTTGGAGAGATTACCTCCCCATATATATATATGGAGTACAGTTCGCTATTGAAAAGAAACTTTGTGTTCAGAACCAGCTGGGTGAAAGACGGTTTACATACACACTTATTTCTCAGAACTGAGCATGTGGAGAGAGTTTCGTTCGTCTAGTTCAAAGGGAAAAGTTTGCAGGAGATAAATTCTCTCTGGTATCTCAGTGTTTCCTAGTGCCGATATGAATTTCCTGCACTTTTCACTGTAAAACCCAGTTGGAGCGAGTACCTAGCCATAGACATCTATGGAGTTCAGTTGGCAAAAGAAAAGAAACTTTGTCTTCCCACAAGCTGGGTGAAGGACGATTTTCACACACACTAATCTCTCAGAACTGAGCATGTGGAGAGATGATCGTGCATCTAACGCAAAATGAACGTGTTATAGGAGAAAACTTTTCCTCTGGTTTCTCAGTCTTTTTCCTAGTGCCGGTTTGAATTTCCTGCAGGTTTCACTGTAAAAGAGTGTTGGAACTAGTGCCTCCCCACATATATGTATGGATTGCAGTTTGCAACTGAAAGAATCTTTGTGTTCCCAACAAGCTAGGTGAAGGCGGCTTTCAAACACACTTTTAAAAAAGAACTGAGCATGTGGGGAGACTTTCCTTCATCTAGCACAATGGGAACTGTTTGAAGGAGAAACTTTTACTCTGGTTTCTCAGTGTGTTTCCTAGTGCCGGGTTGAAGATCCTGCAGTTCACACTGTAAAATCGAGTTGGAGCTAGTACCACCCCATATACATATATGGAGTGCCGTTTGCAACTGAAAAGAAACTTTTTGTTCCCAAAAACCTAGGTGAAGAACGGCTTTCACAAACACTTATCTCTCAGAAATGAGCTTGAGGAGAGACATTGGTTCATCTAGCACAAATGGAACGGGTTGCAGTAGAAACATTTACTCTGGTTTCTCAGTGTGTTTCCTAGTGCCGGTTTGAATTTCCTGCAGTTTTTACAGCAAAACTGTTTTGGAGCGAATACCTCCCCATATGTATGTATGGAGTGTAGTTTGCAACTGAAAAGAAACGTTGTGTTCACAACAATCTTGGTGTACGACGGCATTCACACACACTTATCTCTCAGAAATGAGTATGAAGAGAGACGTTCTTTCAACTAGCACTTAGGGAACGGGTTGCAGAGAATCTTTTACTCTGGTTTCTCAGTGTGTTTCCTGGTGACTGATTGATGTTCCTGCAGTTTTCACAGTAAAATCGAGTTGGAGGGAGCACCTCCCCATATACATGTATGTATTGCAGATTGCAACGGAAAAGAAAATTTGTGTTCCCAAGAAGCTATGTGGAGTAGGGCTTTCTCACACCCTTATCACTCAAAAGTGAGCATGTGGAGATACGATCGTTTATCTAGCACAAATGGATCGGGTTTCAGGAGAAACTTTTACTCTCTTATCTCAGTGTGTGTTCTCTAGTGCTGGTTTGAATTTCCGGCAATTTAAACTGTAAAACCGATTTCCTGCGTGTACCTCCCTATATATATGTATGGAGTGCAGTTTGAAATTGAAAAGGAACTGTGTGTTCAAAACAAGCTAGCTGAAGTACGGCTTTCACACCCACTCATCTCTCAGAACTGAACTTGTGGAGAGACGTTCGTTCATCTAGCTCAAAGGGAAGGGGTTGCAGGAGAAATTTTACTCTGGTTTCCCAGTGTGTTTCCTAGTGCCGGTTTGAAGTTCCTGCAGTTTTCACTGTAAAAGAGAGTTAGAGCGAGTATCTCCCGATTATATTTATGGAGTGCATTTTACATCTGAAAAAATCGTTGTGTTCAAAACAAGCTAGATGAAGGACGGCTTCACACAATTATCTCTCAGAACTGAGCATGTGGAGAGACGTTCCTTCATCAAGCAGGAAGGGAACGGGTTGCAGGATATACTTTTACTCTGGTTTCTCAATGTGTTTCATCGTGCCTGTTTGAATTTCCTGAAATTTTCACTGTAAAACTGAGTTGGAGCGAGTACCTCCCCATATATAAGTATGGAGTGCACATTGCAAATTAAAGGAGACTTTGTGTTCCCAACAAACTTGGTGAAGTACCGATTTCACTCACAATTATCTCTCAGAACTGAGCATGTGGAGAGACTTTCGTTTATCTAGCAAAAAGTGAACGGGTTGCAGGAGAAACTTTTACTCTGTTTTCTCAGAGTGTTTCCTAGTACCTGTTTGAACTTCCTGCAGATTTCACTGTAAACTCGAGTTGGATTTGGTACCTCCTAATATACATGTATGGAGTGCAGATTTCAACTGAAAAGTGTCTTTGTGTTCCCAACAAGGTAGGTGAAGGACAGCTTTCACAAACACTTATATCTCAGAACTGAGCATGTGGAGAGACTTTCGTTCATCTTTCACAAATGGAAGAGTTTGCAAGAGAAACATTTACTCAGTTATCTCAGTGTGTTTCCTAGTCCCGTTATGTAGTTCCTGCATTTTTCAATGTAAAACCGAGTTGGATCGAGTACCTCCCCATATATCTGTATGGATTACATTTTGCAACTGAAAAGAAACTTTGTGTTCCTAACAGGCTAGGTGAAGGACGGCTTTCACACACACTTATCTCTCAGAGCTACGCATGTGGAGAGACGTTCGTTCATCTTGCACAAATGGAAAGGTTTGTTGGAGAAACATATGCTCTGATTTCTCAGTGTTTTTCCTAGGGCCAGTTTGAAGTTCCTGCAGTTTTCACTGTAAAACCTAGTTGGAGAGATTACCTCCCCATATATATATGGAGTACAGTTCGCTGCTGAAAAGAAACTTTGTGTTCAGAACCAGCTGGGTGAAAGACGGTTTACATACACAATTATTTCTCAGAACTTAGCATGTGGAGAGAGTTTCGTTCGTCTAGCTCAAAGGGAAAAGTTTGCAGGAGATAATATCTCTCTGGTATCTCAGTGTGTTTCCTAGTGCCGATATGAATTTCCTGCACTTTTCACTGTAAAACCGAGTTGGAGCGAGTACCTAGCCATAGACATCTATGGAGTTCAGTTGGCAAATGAAAAGAGACTTTGTCTTCCCACAAGCTAGGTGAAGGACGGTTTTCACACACACTTATCTCTCAGAACTGAGCATGTGGAGAGACTTTCATTCATCTTGCACAAATGGAAAGTTTTGCTGGAGAAACATATTCGCTGATTTCTCAGTGTGTTTCCTAGGGCCGGTTTGAAGTTCCTGCAGATTTCACTGTAAAACCGAGTTGGAGCGAGTATCTCTGTATATGTATTTTTATGGAGTGCAGTTTGCATCTGAAAAGAAACTTGTTTTCCCAAAAACCTAGGTGAAGGACGGCTTTCACACACACTTATCTCTCAGAAATGAGCATGTGGAGAGATGTTCGTTCATCTAACGCAAAATGAACGTGTTATAGGAGAAACTTTTCCTCTGGTTTCTCAGTCTTTTTCCTAGTGCCGGTTTCAATTTCCTGCAGGTTTCACTGTAAAAGAGTGTTGGAACTAGTGCCTCCCCATATATATGTATGGATTGCAGTTTGCAACTGAAAAGAATCTTTGTGTTCCCAACAAGCTAGGTGAAGGCGGCTTTCAAACACACTTTTAAAAAAGAACTGAGCATGTGGGGGACTTTCCTTCATCTAGCACAATGGGAACTGTTTGAAGGAGAAACTTTTACTCTGGTTTCTCAGTGTGTTTCCTAGTGCCGGTTTGAAGATCCTGCAGTTCACACTGTAAAATCGAGTTGGAGCTAGTACAACCCCATATACATATATGGAGTGCCGTTTGCAACTGAAAAGAAACTTTTTGTTCCCAAAAAAGCTAGGTGAAGAACGGCTTTCACAAACACTTATCTCTCAGAAATGAGCTTGAGGAGAGACTTTGGTTCATCTAGCACAAATGGAACGGGTTGCAGTAGAAACATTTACTCTGGTTTCTCAGTGTGTTTCCTAGTGCCGGTTTGAATTTCCTGCAGTTTTTACAGCAAAACGGTTTTGGAGCGAGTACCTCCCCATATGTATGTATGGAGTGTAGTTTGCAACTGAAAAGAAACGTT
>NW_022589223.1:0-5100 GCF_009834535.1 Camelus ferus | reverse complement strand
CTTCCTGTGTCCCAGGCCCACCTTTATATACTCTTTTTTTCCATCTCTCTTTTGACTTGACGAAGCAGTGTGCTAAGTGCAGAATAATGCAGTCCAATCTGAATACACAAGAGCTGAGAAGGGAGGGTTTAAGGAGGGGGAGGATTCTGAGGGGATTAATCCAAGAAGATTTCCCAGAAGAGGCCTCTCTTGAAGGGAGGTCGAGTGGGTCTGCTCAGCACTTGAGTCCTGAACTGGCAGGCAGGAGGAAGAAGCCTTAGGCTGGGAGGTATGGACAGAAGGGCTTGGGCTGACCACGTAATCTGAGTATTGAGTTCACATATAAGACAAGGGATTTCCCCTTTGATCGTGAAGACGCTCTAAATGAGGAAGGCCACTACCAGACGGAGCACTTCACTGGCTATTTATCATTGTCAGGTGGGCAGGAGGAATTGACTGACCTGTTGGGCTAATCAGAATTCTGAGCAATGGCTTCATTACATGACAATTCAGTGCACAAGATTGATACAGCTCCTGTCCTCATTAACAATATAAATATGTCTTTAAAATAACATTTTGGAATGGAACACAGAATCATAATAAGTTTCTTCCCTCTCTGAACTGCTTTGAATTGATTCTCACCTAGTTGTGTGGATGGCACTTAGGCTATGGAACTCCCAAGAACCAGCTACAAGGCATGAGTTACGGTGTATCATTCACACCTTGCCAGGGTTCCTAGCTCTCATAAAAGAAGCTGTTCTTGACATCAGTGGCAAATCTCCAGGAAAAGACTGGAATTGTGACAGGACTGCCTCAGAATAATCTGAAATCCAAGTGGTGCTCTTAAGCTTCCCAGTTCATTCCCAGCAAGAGCCGGAGGCTGCTGCTGGTATGCCCCCATTTATGTAATAGGTGTGCTTCTGAAAACCAGTGAGTAAATTACACACATGGAGTAAATGACAAACATATACATATATAATGAAGCTTTGAGTTAACATAATGTGGTCACTATTGCAAATCAAGTTTTTGTAAAGTGAAATGTGTTTGTGTAATGTGAATATCACCACTGATTTTATAAGCCTGGGTTTTTGTGTATTGAGTTTACTTAAATTGAAACCTATTGATATGTGAGCCTACAGAACTAGTCATTGCTGTCTTCATGGTTCAAGCTGATTGGGTCAATATTTTCATAAGGTCTCTAATTCTCTTGAGTTGGGAGCAGGTAGTCCTGTTACATGAACCTATCCAAATTGAACATACAAAAAAAAATTAAATAAACCCACACACTTACTGATCAATTAATCTACAACAAAGGAGGCAAGAACATACAATGGAGAAAAGACAATCTCTTCAGCAAGTGGTGCTGGGAAAACCTGGACAGCCACCTGTAAATCAATGAAGTTAGAACATTCCCTCACACCATACACAAAAATAAACTCAAAATGCCTTTATAGGACACTATAAATCTCCTAGAAGAGAACATAGGCAAAACATTCTCTGACATGAGTCATAGCAATGTTCTCCTAGGTCAGTCTCCCAAAGCAATAAGGAAATAAAAGCAAAAATAAACAAATGGGGTCTAATTAAACTTATAAGCTTTTGCACAGCAAAGGAAACTATAAACAAAACAAAAAGACAACCTATGGAATGGGAGAAAATATTTGCAAATGAAGCAACTGACAAGGGCTTTATTTCCAGAATATACAAACAGCTCATACAACTCAATAACAAGAAAATAAACAACCCAGTCAAAAAATGAACAGAACATTTGAATAGACATCTCTCTAGTGAAGACATACAGATGGCCAATAGGCACATGAAAAGATGCTCAACATCACTATCAGAGAAATGCAAATCAAAACTACAATGAGGTATAACCTCACACTGGTCAGAATGGACATCATTAAAAAGTCCACAAACAATAAATGCTCAAGAATGTGTGCAGAAAAGGGAACCCTCCTACACTATTGGTGGGAATATAATAAGCTGGTGTAGCTGTCATGGAGAACAGTATGGAGTTTCCTTTAAAAACTAAAAATAGAGTTACCGTATGATCCAGCAATCCCATTCAGAAAATATCTGGAGAAAACTTTAAATTTGAAAAGACACCTGCACCCCAGTATTCATAGCAGCACTATTTTACAATAGCCAAGGCATGGAAGCAACCTAAATGTCTTATCGACAGAGGACTGGATAAAGAAGTTGTAGTATATGTATACAATAGAATACTACTCAGGCATAAAAAAGAATGAAATAATGCCATTTGCAGCAATATGGATGGACCTAGAGATGATCATACTAAGTGAAGTTAGCCAGACAGAGAAAGACAATGTCATATGATATCACTTTCATGTGGAATCTAAAAAAAAAAGAACTTATTTACAAAACAAAACAGACTCACAGACATAAAAAACAAACTTATGCTTACCAGGAGGGTAAGGGGATGGGGGAAGGATAAATTGGGAGTTTGGGATTTGCAGATACACACTACTATATATAAAATAGGTAAACAACAAGGTCCTACTGTATAGCATGGGGGACGATATTCAATACCTTGTAATGGCCTATAATGAAAAAGAATATGAAAAGGAATGTATATATATGTATAACTGAATCATTATGCTGTGCACCAGAAGCTAACACAGCATTGTAAATCGACTATACTTCAATTTAAAAAAAATTAGTATTATAATCAAATAAGACTTGCAACAAATTTAAAATAAGAAATGATTTGTGTGGTAATTGTGTCAAAATATTAAGCAGTTTCTGTAAATGACTATAATTAGTGTGACTCCCGCAGTCCAGTGAAACGTTTGTAGGGACAGAGGTTGTTCAGGAGAGTGTTGAACAAAACTGCCTGGTGGCCTCTTCTAGGGCCACTGTATCCATGACTCAAGCCTTTCCAGCTGGTCATTCCAATGGCCCAGCTTTCAAGGAGATTTATGGTGTCAGACCTCACCCTGTGAGAGCAAATCAGATAAGCCGCACTGGCCGTAACCTCATTCTCATCAGTTCTTCCCCTACTCCTGGATCTTTCCTATCGCATGGGAACATGCTATAATCTCTCTCATCATTAAAACCCTCCCTTGACCTTACAGCCTCCTCCAGCTACTGCCCCCATGGCTCTGCTTCCCTTTACAGCAAAACTCACCCAGAGAGTTGTCTATACTTGGTAAAGAACCCACTTCTGCTCCTCCCATTCTCCTCCGAAGCCCACTGCAGTCAGGCTTTCCTCCCCCAAAACTACTCTTGTCAGGACTACTAGTGGCTCCCTTGGTGTCAGATCCAGTGGTCCTTGCTCAGTCTTCATCAAGGAACAGAGTTTGGCACCCTTGGCCACTGTTTCCTTCTTCAAGCATGTTCTTCACTTGGCTTTCAGGACACCACACTCTTTGGGTTTTACTCTTACCTTCACCAACCACTAACTTCTCAGTCGTTGTTGCTGCTTCCCCCTCCTCTTCCTAACCCCTAAACCCTGCAGTGCCCTAAGGATTAGTCCAGTGGCCTTCTCTTTTCTAGCTATGTCCACCTCCCAGGTGACCCTATCTGGTCTGATGGCTTACGTAGTTTGAATATACTGATGTGGTGATGCCAAAGTTACTCTAATGAATGTGTAACAGCAAACTGTGATCAGTGGGGGAAGAAAAGGTGCACGGTGCTATGAGATCACATACCAGGGGTTCCTGTTCCCGTCTAGAACAGGGAACGGGGGGGGGCAGCACAGACTTTGAGTTGCAAGCCATTATTCAGCCAGGGATCTGTTTTTGCAAATGAAGTTTTACTGGAAGTCAGCCACCCCCATTTGTTTTGTCATCTAAGATTGCTTTTGCACTACAGTGGCAGAGTTGAATTGTTGCAAGAGAGACTACACAGCTTGCAAACCTGACAGTATTTACTATGTCCCTTTATAAGAAAATCTGTTGACCCCTGGGCCAGAAGATCAGAGAACAGATGATATTTGAGTTGAGGTCAGAAAGGCTAATGTGAGTTATCCAGATGAAGAAAGGGGGAGAGTGTTCCAAGCCATCGGAACAGCACGTGTCTGAGCCTTGTGGGGGAAAGGAGCATGGGGGATCAGGGACCTGATGGAAAGCTAGTGTACCTGCAGAACGAGAGCAAGCATGAGGCTGCTCAGAGATGGAGGTGGTTGTGTCCTTCACAAACACTGCCTAAAGCAGTGCTTCCACAACTTGATTGTGTCTAAGAGCCACATGTTAACATGCAGATTCTGGTTCATCAGATCTGGAGTGGGTCTGTGATTTGCATTTCGAACAAGGTTCCAAGTGATGCCTAAGTAGCAAGTGCCATATGCCACCTGGAAAGTCAAAGGGCATGATCTCATTAAAGCTGAGTGGTTGGATGAGGAGCTTGATGGGGAGGAAGGAATCAAGAATGATTCCAGGTTTCTAACTTGAACAGCCCATTGGTGTCACTTACTGGGAAGGGCAGCCTGGGGACCAAGCAAGTTTGAATGTGGAGAGGATGAGTTAAATTTCAGGATGAGTTGAATGTGTGGTGTCTATGAGACATTTACATGTAGACCAGCAGGTAGTTGAATATTCTGGAAGGGAGGGATTCGGATTAAGGAATGGTTTTTCAAAAGTAGATGAGTGCATGTGGAATGTCTTCATAGGCTTAGGGGAAGGTATAAGAGATGGGGCAAGATATTATGGTCATGAGTCCAGAGGAATTGCTATCTGTGGGGAGGACAAGGTGGGGGTGTGGCAAACAAGAATAAGTATTTATGTAGATGTGGTGGGTGGAGCTTGAGGACGCTCTCACTGCTGGCCTCAATCTTCTTTGTGGAAAAGAAAGCAAGACCTATGAAGGGATTGGGTGGAGAAGAGAAGACAGGGAGGAACGAATTTCTGGCATGTGAATGCGTGCCAGTGTATATGCAAAATATCAAAAATTTGCATCTTCTGATAAAATTTTATTTTATTGTCTTTTAAGGAACGTGGTTAAGTGTCATTTTAGAAAAAGCACAGAACGTAGAAAGAGTCAAGAAAACTGCTATTGTCCTACTATTTGACCCTTGACAGATCCTTTCCCCTCTCTGGGCCTCAGTTCTCTCATTTGTAAAATGAGAGGGGTCGGGATTGATCGCTAAAGCGTCATCTG
>NW_022589222.1:0-5126 GCF_009834535.1 Camelus ferus | reverse complement strand
GAGGCGTTCTTTCATCTAGCACAAAGGGAACGGGTTGAAGTAGAAACTTTTACTCTGGTTTCTCAGTCTGTTTCCTAGTGCCGGTTTGAGTTTCCTGCAGTTTTCACTGCAAAACCGTGTTGGAGCTAGTACCTCCCCATATATATGTATGGAGTGGAGTATGCAACTGAAAAGAAACTTTGTCTTCCCAACAAGCTAGTTGAAGAACGGCTTTCACACACACTTATTTCTCAGAAATGAGCATGTGGTGAGACTTTCTTTCATATAGCACAAAGGGAACGGGTTGCAGGAGAAACTTTTACTCTGGTTTCTCAGTCTGTTTTCTAGTGCCTGTTTGATGTTCCTGAAGTTTTCACTGTAAATCCGAGTTGGAGCTAGTACCTCCCATTATATATGTATGGAGTGTAGTTTGCAAGTGAAAAGAAACTTTGTGTTCCCAACAAGCTAGGTGAAGGACGGCTTTCACACACACTTATATCTCAGAACTGAGCATGTGGAGAGACGTTCGTTCATCTAGTACAAAGGGAACGGGTTGCAGGAGAAACTTTTACTCTGGTTTCTCAGTATGTTTCCTACTGCCGGTATGAAGTTCCTTCAGTTTTCACTGTAAAACCGAGTTGGAGCTCGTACCTCCCCATATATATGTAAGGAGTGGAGTTTGCATCTGAAAAGAAACTTTTTGTTCCCAACAAGTTATGTGAAGGACGGCTTTCACACGCAATCATCTCTCAGAACTGAACATGTGGAGAGACGTTCGTTCATCTAGCACAAAGGGAAAGGGTTGCAGTTGAAACTTTTACTCTGGTTTCTCAGTCTGTTTCCTAGTGCCGGTATGAATTTCCTTCAGTTTTCACTGTAAAACCTAGTTGGAGCTAGTACCTCCCCATAAATATGTATGGAGTGGAATTTGCAAGTGAAAAGAAACTTTGTGTTCCCAACAAGCTAGGTGAAGGACTGCTTTCACACACACTTATCTCTCAGAACTGAGCATGTGGAGAGACGTTCGTTCATCTAGCACAAAGGGAACGGGTTGCAGGAGAAACTTTTATTCTGGTTTCTCAGTCTGTTTCCTTCTGCCGTTTTGAAGTTCTTGCATTTTTCACTGTAAAACCGAGTTGGAGCTAGTACCTCCCTATATATGTGTGGAGTAAGTTTCCGAATGAAAAGAAACTTTGTGTTCCCAACAAGCTAGTTGAAGAACGGCTTACACACACACTTATTTCTCAGAAATGAGCATGTGGTGAGACTTTCTTTCATATAGCACAAAGGGAACGGGTTGCAGGGGAATCTTTTACTCTGGTTTCTCAGTCTGTTGCCTAGTGCCGGTTTGAAGTTCCTGCAGTTTTCACTGTAAAATCGTGTTGGAACTTGTACCTCCCCATATATATGTATGGAGTGGAGTTTGCAAGTGAAAAGAAACTTTGTGTTCCCAACAAGCTAGGTGAAGGACGGCTTTCACACACACTTATCCCTCAGAACTCAGCATGTAGAGAGAAGTTCGTTCATCTAGCACAAAGGGAAAGGGTTGCAGGAGAAACTTTTACTCTGGTTTCTCAGTCTGTTTCCTAGTGCCTGTTTGATGTTCCTGAAGTTTTCACTGTAAAACCGAGTTGGAGCTAGTATCCTCCCTTTATATATGTATGGAGTAAGTTTCCAAATTAAAAGAAATTTTGTGTTCCCAACCAGCGAGCTGAAGGACGGCTTTCACACACACTTATCTCTCAGAACTGAGCATGTGGAGAGACGGTCGTTCACCTAGCACAAAGGGAACGGTTTGCAGGAGTAACTTTTACTCTGGTTTCTCAGTCTGTTTCCTACTGCCGGTTTGAAGTTCCTGCAGTTTTCACTGTAAAACCGAGTTTGAGCTAGTACATCCCCATATATATGTATGAAATGGAGTTTGCAACTGAAAAGAAACTTTGTGTTCCCAACAAGCTAGGTGAAGGACGGCTTTCACACACACTTATCTCGCAGAACTGATGCATGTGAGAGACGTTCGTTCATCTAGCACAAAGGGAACGGTTTGCAAGGAGAAATTTTACTCTGGTTTCTCAGTCAGTTTCCTAGTGCCTGTTTGAAGTTCCTTGCAGTTTTTCACTGTAAACCTAGTTGGAGCTAGTACCTCCCCATATATATGTATGGAGTGGAGTTTGCAAGTGAAAAGAAACTTTGTGTTCCCAACAAGCTAGGTGAAGACGGGCTTTAATACCCCCTATCTCTCAGAACTGAGCATGTGGAGAGGACGTTCGTTCATCTAGCACAAAGGGAACGGGTTGCAGGAAAAAATTTTACTCTGCTTTCTCAGTCTGTTTACTAGTGCCGGTTTGAATTTCCTGCAGTTTTCACTGTAAAACTTAGTTGGAGCTAGTACTTCCCCATAAATATGTATGGAGTGGAATTTGCAAGTGAAAAGAAACTTTGTGTTCCCAACCAGCTAGCTGAAGGACGGCTTTCACACACACTTATCTCTCAGAACTGAGCATGTGGAGAGACGTTCGTTCATCTAGCACAAAGTGAACGGGTTGCAGGAGAAACTTTTATTCTGGGTTCTCAGTCTGTTTCCTTCTGCCGTTTTGAAGTTCCTGCATTTTTCACTGTAAAACCGAGTTGGAGCTAGTACCTCCCCATATATATGTATGGAGTGGAGTTTGCAACTGAAAAGAAACTTTGTGTTCCCAACAAGCTAGGTGAAAGACGGCTTTCACACACACTGTATCTCTCAGAACTGAGCATGTGGAGAGACGTTCGTTCATCTAGCACAAAGGGAACGGTTGCAGGAGAACTTTTACTCTGGTTTCTCAGTCTGTTCCTAGTGCCGGTTTGAATGTTCCTGCAGTTTTCACTGTAAAACCGAGTTTGAGCTAGTACCTCCCCATATATATGTATGGAGTGGAGTTTGCAACTGAAAAGAAACTTTGTTTTCCCAACAAGCTAGGTGAAGACGGCTTTCACACACATTATCTCTCAGAACTGAGCATGTGGAGAGACTTTCGTTCATCTAGCACAAAGGGAAACGGGTTGCAGGAGAAACTTTTACTCTGGTTTCTCAGTCTGTTTCCTAGTGCCGGTTTAGAATTTCCTGCAGTTTTTCACTGTAAAACAGAGTTGGAGCTTGTACCGTCCCCAATATATTATGACTGTAGTTTGGCAACCTAAAATGAAACTTTGTGTTCCCAACAAGCTAGGGGAGTGCGGCTTTCCACAAACCTTATCTCTCGAACTGAGCATTTGGAGAGACGTTCGTTCATCTAGCACAAGGGAAGGGTTTCAGGAGAAAACATTTACTCTGGTGTTCTCAGGTTTTTAGTTTTCCTAGTGCCGTTTGAGTTCTTGCATTTTTCACTGTAAAACCGGAGTTGAGCTAGTCCCTCCCCCATTGTATGTATGGAAGTGGGTTTGCAACTGAAAAGAAACTTGGGGTTCCCAACAATCTATGTTAAGGACGGCTTCACACACACTTATCTCTCAGAACTGAGCATGTGAGAGATACTTCGTTCAATCCAGCACAAGGAAAGGTTGCAGGATAAAACTTTTACTCTTGGTTCTCAGTCTGTTTCCATAGTGCCGGTTTGATGTTCCTGCAGTTTTCACTGTAAAACGAGGTTTGAGCTAGTCAGTACTCCCCCCCATATATCGTTACTGAGTGGATTTTGCAGCTCGAAAATCTACTTTGTGTTCCCAACCAAGCCTAGGTGCAGGACGGCTTTTCACACCACACTTTATCTCTCCGAACATGAGCATGTGGCGAGACGTTCGTTCATCTAGCACAAGGAACGGGTTGCAGGAGAAACCTTTTACCCTTGGTTTCTCAGTCTGTTTCTATACTGCCGGGTTTGCAGTTCCTTGCAGTTTTCTCTGCCAAACCGAGTTGGCGCTCGTTTTACCTCCCCATATATATGTAAGGAGTGGAGTGAGTCTTGCAACTGAAAAGAAAACTTTTTTGTTCCCTACAAGCTTACTTGAAGGACGGCGTTCACACCAACACATATCTCTCCGGAACTTGAGCATGTGGAGAGACGTTCCGTTCCTCTAAGCCAAAAGGTGAACGGGTGGGTTTCAGGAGAAACTTTTATTCATGGGGTTCCAGTCTGTTTCCTGTCTGCCGTTTTGAAGTTCCTGCATTTTTCAGTGTAAAACCGATTTGGAGCTAGTACCTCCCTATATATATGTATGGAGTAAGTTTCCAAATTAAAAGAAACTTTGTGTTCCCAACCAGCTAGCTTAAGGACGGCTTTCACACACACTTATCTCTCAGAACTGAGCATGTGGAGAGACGTTCGTTCATCTAGCACAAAGGGAATGGTTTGCAGGAGAAACTTTTACTCTGGTTTCTCAGTCTGTTTCCTAGTGCCGGTTTGATGTTCCTGCAGTTTTCACTGTAAAACCGAGTTTGAGCTAGTACCTCCCCATATATACGTAAGGAGTGGATTTTGCAGCTGAAAAGATACTTTGTGTTCCCAACAAGCTAGGTGAAGGACGGCTTTCACACACAATTCTCTCTCAGAACTGAGCATGTGGAGAGATGTTCGTTCATCTAGCACAAAGGAAACGGGTTAAAGGAGAAACTTTTACTCTGGTTTCTCAGTCTGTTTCCTAGTGCCGGTTTGAAGTTCCTGCCGTTTTCACTGTAAATCCGAGTTGGAGCTAGTACCTCCCCATATATATGTATGGAATGGAGTTTGCAACTGAAAAGCAACTTTGTGTTCCCAACAAGCTAGGTGAAGGACGGCTTTCACACACATGTATCTCTCAGAACTGAGCATGTGGAGAGGCGTTCGTTCATCTAGCACAAAGGGAACGGGTTGAAGTAAAAACTTTTACTCTGGTTTCTCTGTCTGTTTCCTAATGCCGGTTTGAAGTACCTGCAGTTTTCACTGTAAAACTGAGTTGGAGCTCGTACGTCCCCATATATATGTATGGAGAGGAGTTTTCAACAGAAAAGAAACTTTGTGTTCCCAACCAGCTAGGTGAAGGACGGCTTTGACACACACATATCACTCAGAACTGAGCATGTGGAGAGACCTTCGTTCATTTAGCACAAAGGGAACGGGTTGCAGGGAAACTTTTACTCTGGTTTCTCAGTCTGTTTCCTAGTGCCGGTTTGAAGTTCCTGCAGTTTTCACTGT
>NW_022589221.1:0-5132 GCF_009834535.1 Camelus ferus | reverse complement strand
CAGCGCTATTTACAATAGCCAAGACATGGAACAACCCAAATGTCCATGACAGGTGACTGGATAAAGAAGTTGTGGTGTATATATACACAAGGAATACTACTCAGCAATAAAAAAGAATAAAATAATGCCATGTGCAGCAACATGGATGGACCTATAGATCATCATTCTAAGTGAAGTAAGTCAGAAAGAGAAAGAAAAATGACGTAGGTATCACTCACATGTGAATGTAAAAAAAAAAAAAAAAAAGGACACTATGAACTCATCTACAAAACAGAAATAGGTTGCAGACATAAACAATCTTATGGTTACTGAGGAAAGGGTGTGGGAAGGGATAAATTGTGAGTTTGAGATTTACAAAATGTTAGCCACTACAAAAAAATAGAATTTAAAAACTTTTTTGTATAGCACAGGGAACTATGTTCAGTATCTTGTAATAACCTGTAATGGAAAAACTATGAAAACGAATATATGCATTTATATGCATGACTGGGACACTGTGCCATGCACCAGATATAGACACATTGTAACTGACTGCATTTCAACTAAAAAAAATAACATGTGGGGAGAGGGTTAAAATGTAGAGACTTTGAAAAACTTCAAACTTAATTGCTACCAACTTAAATATGATGACAAATATTGGTTGCTATGCACAAGTATCACAAAAGATCATGAAAAAATTATCTGAGCATAGATGCACTTTTGCCCACATCTGTTTAGCATAATACTGGAAGTCCTAGCCACAGCACTCAGAAAAGGAAAAGAAATAAAAGGTGTCCAAACTGGAAGACAAAATTTAAAACTGTCATCATTTGTGCATGACATGATATTTTAAATTGAAAACTCTGAAGTCTCCAAACAAACACTATGAACTCATAAGTAAATTTAGTAAGTTGCAGAATACAAGATAAATATACAGAAATCTATTGTTTTTCTACACACTAATAATAAACTCCCAGAAAGAGAAAGCAAGGAAACAATTCCATTTAAAATCAACCAAAAATAATAGAATTCCTGGGAATAAACTTAACCAAGAAAGTGAAAGATTTTATACTCTCAAAACTGTAACATGATGATGAAGGAAACTGAATATGATACAATGAAATGGGAAGCTGCTTCATGCTCTTGGATTGGAGGATTTAATATTGTCAAAATTGCCATACTATCCAAAGCAGTCTTCAGAGTAAATGCTGTCCCTATCAAAATACCTATGAAGTTTTTCACAAAACTAGAATAAATTAATCCTAAAATATATTAGGAATCACAAAAGCACCCAATGAGCCAAAGAAATCTTGAGAAAGGACAAGGCTAAAGATATTGAGCTTCCTTACTTAAGACTATACAAAGTTACAGTATTCAAACCAGTATGGTACTGGCACAGAAGCAGTAGATCAATGGAACAGCAGACAGTTTGGAAAGAAACCTATGCACTTATGGTCAGTTAATCTATGACAAAGGAGGCAGGAATATTCAATGGTGAAGAAACAGTCTCTTCAGCAAATGGTGCTGAAAAGCTGGACAGCCTCATGTGAATCAACAATATTAGAGAACTCCCTCACACCACATACAAAAATAAACCCCAAATGGTCTAAAGACCTAGTATTAGTGCATGATGCCATAGCACTGCTATAAGAAGACATGTGCAAAACATTCTCTAATATAAGCCATAGCAATATTTTCTTGGATAAGTCTCCTGAGACAAATAAATAAAAAAAAAAAGGGGATAGGGCTAATTAAATTGAAAGCTTTTGCATAACAAAGTAAAAATAATAAAACAAAAAGACAATCTACAGAATCAGAGAAGATATTTGGAAACAATCTGACAAGAGGTTAATTTCCAAAATATACAAACAGCTCATTCAACTCAGTATCAAAAAAAAAAAAAAACAAAAAACAAAAACCATCAAAAAATAAAAG
This sequence comes from Camelus ferus, assembly GCF_009834535.1. NCBI lineage: Eukaryota > Metazoa > Chordata > Mammalia > Artiodactyla > Camelidae > Camelus > Camelus ferus. The sequence goes on along the minus strand of NW_022589221.1, from coordinate 3,218 downwards.
ACCTAATAAACATTTCTCCAAAGAGGAGATACAGATGGCTAACAGGCACATGAAAAGATGCTCAACATTGCTAATCATCAGCAATGGAAATGCAAATCAAAATCAAAATTATCCCTGTCAGAATGGCTATCATCAAAAAAATAAAAAGTAACAACTACTGGCAAGAAAATGTGGAGAAACAGGGAACTTTAGTACACTGTTGTTGGACAGTAAATTGGTAAAGCCACTATTGAAAACAATATGGAGACTCCTGAAAAAACTAAAAATACCATCTGATCTAGCAATTTCACTTCTGGGTATATGTATGACAAAAAACAAAAACACTACTTCAAAGAGATACATGCACCCCAATGTTCTTCGAAGCATTAGTTAGAACAGCCAAGACATGGGAGCAATCGAAGATGAATGGATAAAGAAGATGTGGTAATTATACACAATGGAAAACTACTCAGCCATAAAAAAGAACAAATTTTGCTATTTGCAACAACACAGATGTTCTTGGAGGGTATTATGCTTAGTGAAATAAGCCAGAAGAGAAAAACAAACACTGTATGATATCACTTAAAATAAAAATCTAAAAAAATAAAAAATGAATGAATAAAACAAAACAGAAACAGATTCACACACAGAACAAACTAGTGGTTACCAGTGGGGAGTGGAATGTGGAGGGGCAAGACAAGGGTAAGAGACTAAGAGTTAGAAACTACTAGGTATAAAATAAATGACATACAAGGATGTAACGTACAACACAGGGACTATAACCAATATTTTATAATTACTTTTAATGGAGTATACCTATAAAAATATGAATCACTATGTTTTAAATCTGAAACTAACATAATATGGCAAATCAACTACACTTCAATAAAAAGAAAAAGTAATCTAAGCATACTACTAAAGAAAGAAATTCAAATCACAAAGGAAGAGAGCAGGAGAAAAATTTAAAAAGAGGAAATATAAAATAGAAAACAATGAACAAAATGGCAGTAAATACATACATACCAATAATATCTTACATGCAAGAGGACATAATTAACAGTCAAAATACACAGAAGGAAAACAACAAAACAAGATCCACTTACAGGCTGCCTACAAGAAACTCACCTATAATATAAGGACACACACAAACTGAGTGAAGGGTTGGAACAAGCTAATCCATGCAAATGAAAACCAAAAGAAATCTGAGATAAATATATTCATATCAGACAAACAGATTTTAAAACAAAGACTGTCACAAAAGACAAAAAATGCATTGCACACTGGCAAATGGGTCAATTCAACAAGAGTATATAACATCTGGAAACATTTCATTCACCAAAATAGGAGTATCTAAATACAAAAGCAAGTGTTACAAGAATAGAAGAAATAGGGAGGAGGGTATAGAGTGGTACAGCACTTGCCTGGCATGCATGAGGTCCTAGGTTTAATCCCCAGTACCTCCATATGGATTAATAGATAAATAAACCTAATTACCTGCCCCACCAAAAGAAAAAAAAAAGAATAGAAGAAATAAATTAATAGTGACACACAAAAAAAAAATACCTCACTTACACGAATGGACAGATCATTCAACCAGAAATCAAAAGGAAACAGAGGCCTTAAATGACACATTAAACCAGATGAATGTAACAGATATACACAGACACTGTCCATAGGCAAGAGAATACAAATTCCTCTCAAGAGCACGAAAAACATTTTCCAGGAGAGATCCTGTTAGGCCACAAAACAAGTCAGAGCAAATTCATAAAATTAAAGTCTCATCAAGATTCTTTTCTGACCATAATGGTATGAAAACAGAAAACAATTACAAGAAAAAACACAAAATTTATAAACATGTGGAGATTAAACCCAGTGCTAATAAGCAACAATGCATTAACAAAGATATCAAAAGCAAAATCAAAACAACCTTGAGACAAATGAAAATGGAAACAAACATATTAAAACTACGGGCTGAAGCAAAAGCAGTTCTGAGAGGGATGCTGACAGAGATAACAACTACACACCTCAAGAAACAAGAAAATCTCAGAAAAACAACCTAAGTTGACACCTCAAGAAACTAGAAAAATAAGAAAAAGAGACTAAAAAGACAAAAGAAAGATCAATGAAACCAAGATCAGTTTCTTTTAAAATCAGTAAAACTAACAAATTTTTGCTATACTCACTTAAAAAAGAAATGGAGGAAATAAATGTAACTTAGAAACCAAAAAGGACAAATGAAAGAGCTGGTTCCATAGAAACAATTATAACAGATTATTATGAAAATGTATGATAGAACACTGGACAAGTTAAAAGAAATGGATAAATTCCTACAAATTTATAATCTACCAAGACTGAATCATGAAGAAATAGAAAATATCAAGAGACTAATACTATAGGTTAAATCAGTATTATTGAAATTCTCAGAAAATAAATGTCTGGAACCAACCAGCTTCACCTGAATTCTACCAAATATTCAAAGAACAACAATCCTTCCCAAACTTCACCAAAAAATGGAAGAGCGGTGATACTTCCAAATCCATTTTTGGAGGCCAGCATTTTGGAGGCCTGAGATACCAAAAGCAGACAGTGACAACAGGAAGGAAAATTATAGGCTGATATTCTCGATGAATATGAATTTTAAATCCTCAACAGAATATCAGCAAACCAAATTCAACAACACATTTAAAGGATCAGACGCCATTGAATGGTATTTATTCAGAAATACAAAGATGGTTCAATATTCATAGATCAAGGTGACTTCTCACATTAAGAAAACGAAGTCTAAAAATCTATGATTAAGTGAAGAGTAGAAAAGGCAGAGTAGAAAGACTCTGAGCTCACCTCCTCTCAGGAGCACACGAAAATCACAACTATCAACGTAAAAACCGAAAACTCCCAGAAAAGATCTCCCATAAATTAAGACAACAAAGGAACCCAATGAGACAGGTAGAAGAGGTGAACTTAACAACACAGCCAAATCCCATATTCCCCAAAACTAACAAGTAATTATAATGCAGAGGATCTCCCACAGGAGTGAGAGTTCTGACCTCATGTCAGGTTCCCCAGCCCAGGGTCCTACACCAGGAAGATGAACCCCTAGAGCATTTAAAATGCAGAAGGGATTAATTTCAGCAGCTCCACAGGACTGGGGGAAATAGACACACCACTGTTAAGTGGGGGTACAGAAAATCTCACATGAACTGGGACCCAGGGCAAAAGCAGCGATTTCAAAGAGGCCA